>NW_027514051.1:0-102960 GCF_048772815.1 Callospermophilus lateralis
TGACAAAATAAAGAAGTTCTCAGATTTGTCTCTATGGTTTGTTTCCTCTTCAAGTAGCCCTAGGCACAGACTGTGGAAAAGCACTTTCATTGAGAGGGGTTCCCAAGCTTCTAAGAAATAACGAGTTTCCGAAATACCAGCAAATATTTTTTCACCCAATCTTGATGATACTTGGTGGTCATGATCAGTACACAAATCCCACTTGGCTCACCAAATTTTGTTCTTATAGGTTGAAGCGTTCGTCTACAGTAGCAGTTTTTATATTTAGGTTTCACTCTGTTCTCTCATATATAGAGAGATGAATTTGGAACTCTAAATCCAACATGGTTTGTAGTAGCTCTTTGAAACTTGACAAAATAAAGGAGTTCTCAGTTTTGTCTCTATGGTTTGTTTCCTCTTCAAGTAGCCCTAGGCACAGATTGTGGAAAAGCACTTTCATTGAGAGGGGTTCCCATGCTTCTAAGAAATAACGAGTTTCCGAAATACCAGCAAATATTTTTTCACCCAATCTTGATGATACTTAGTGGTCATGATCAGTACACAAATCCCACTTGGCTCACCAAATTTTGTTCTTCTAGGTTGAAGCGTTCGTCTACAGTAGCAGTTTTTATATTTAGGTTTCACTCTGTTCTCTCATATATAGATAGATGAATTTGGAACTCTAAATCCAACATGGTTTGTAGTAGCTCTTTGAAACTTGACAAAATAAAGGAGTTCTCAGTTTTGTCTCTATGGATTGTTTCCTCTTCAAGTAGCCCTAGGCACAGACTGTGGAAAGTACTTTCATTGAGACGGGTTGCCAAGCTTCTAAGAAATAACGCGTTTCCGAAAAACCAGCAAATATTTTTTCACCCAATCTTGATGATACTTGTTGCTAATGATCAGTACACAAATCCCACTTGGCTCACCAAATTTTGTACTTCTAGGTTGAAGCGTTCGTCTACAGTAGCAGTTTTTATATTTAGGGTTCCCTCTGTTCTCTCCTATATAGAAAGATGAATTTGGAACTCTAAATCCAACATGGTTTGTAGTAGCTCTTTGAAACTTGACAAAATAAAGGAGTTCTCAGTTTTGTCGCTATTGTTTGTTTCCTCTTCAAGTAGCCCCAGGCACAGACTGTGGAAAAGCACTTTCATTGAGAGGGGTTCCCAAGCTTCTAAGAAATAACGAGTTTCCGAAATACCAGCAAATATTTTTTCACCCAATCTTGATGATACTTGGTGGTAATGATCAGTACATAAATCCCACTTGGCTCACCAAATTTTGTTCTTCTAGGTTGAAGCGTTCGTCTACAGAAGCAGTTTTTATATTTAGGTTTCACTCTGTTCTCTCATATATACATAGATGAATTTGGAACTCTAAATCCAACATGGTTTGTAGTAGCTCTTTGAAACTTGACAAAATAAAGGAGTTCTCAGTTTTGTCGCTATTGTTTGTTTCCTCTTCAAGTAGCCCCAGGCACAGACTGTGGAAAGCACTTTCATTGAGATGGGTTGCCAAGCTTCTAAGAAATAACGAGTTTCCGAAATGCCAGCAAATATTTCTTCACACAATCTTGTTGATACTTGGTGGTAATGATCAGTATACAAATCCCACTTGGCTCACCAAATTTTGTTCTTCTAGGTTGAAGCGTTCGTCTACAGTAGCAGTTTGCATATTTAGGTTTCACTCTGTTCTCTCATATATACATAGATGAATTTGGAACTCTAAATCCAACATGGTTTGTAGTAGCTCTTTGAAACTTGACAATATAAAGGAGTTCTCAGTTTTGTCTCTATGGTCTCTTTCCTCTTCAAGTAGCCCTAGGCACAGACTGTGGAAAAGCACTTTCATTGAGAGGTGTTGCCAAGCTTCTAAGAAATAACTAGTTTCCGAAATACCAGCAAATATTTTTTCACCCAATCTTGATGATACTTAGAGCTCATGATCAGTACACAAATCCCACTTGGATCACCAAATTTTGTTCTTCTAGGTTGAAGCGTTCGTCTACAGTAGCAGTTTTTATATTTAGGTTTCCCTCTGTTCTCTCCTATATAGATAGATGAATTTGGAACTCTAAATCCAACATGGTTTGTAGTAGCTCTTTGAAACTTGACAAAATAAAGGAGTTCTCAGTTTTGTCTCTATGGTTTGTTTCCTCTTAAAGAAGCCCTAGGCACAGACTGTGGAGAGCACTTTCATTGAGATGGGTTGCCAAGCTTCTAAGAAATAACGAGTTTCCGACATACCAGCAAATATTTTTTCACACAATCTTGTTGATACTTGGTGGTAATGATCAGTATACAAATCCCACTTGGCTCACCAAATTTTGGTCTTCTAGGTTGAAGCGTTCGTCTACAGTAGCAGTTTGTATATTTAGGTTTCTCTCTGTTCTCTCCTATATAGATAGATGAATTTGGAACACTAAGTCCAGCATGGTTTGTAGTAGCTCTTTGAAACTTGACAAAATAAATGAGTTCTCAGATTTGTCTCTATGGTTTGTTTACTCTTCAAGTAGCCCTAGGCACAAACTGTGGAAAAGCACTTTAATTGAGAGGGGTTGCCAAGCTTCTAAGAAATAACGAGTTTCCGACATATCAGCAAATATTTTTTCACACAATCTTGTTGATACTTGGTGGTAATGATCAGTATACAAATCCCACTTGGCTCACCAAATTTTGGTCTTCTAGGTTGAAGCGTTCGTCTACAGTAGCAGTTTTTATATTTAGGTTTCTCTCTGTTCTCTCCTATATAGATAGATGAATTTGGAACTCTAAATCCAACATGGTTTGTAGTGGCTCTTTGAAACTTGACAAAATAAAGGAGTTCTCAGATTTGTCTCTATGGTTTGTTTCCTCTTCAAGTAGCCCTAGGCACAGACTGTGGAAAAGCACTTTCATTGAGAGGGGTTCCCAAGCTTCTAAGAAATAACGAGTTTCCGAAATACCAGTAAATATTTTTTCACCCAATCTTGATGATACTTGGTGGTCATGATCAGTACACAAATCCCACTTGGCTCACCAAATTTTGTTCTTATAGGTTGAAGCGTTCGTCTACAGTAGCAGTTTTTATATTTAGGTTTCACTCTGTTCTCTCATATATAGAGAGATGAATTTGGAACTCTAAATCCAACATGGTTTGTAGTAGCTCTTTGAAACTTGACAAAATAAAGGAGTTCTCAGTTTTGTCTCTATGGTTTGTTTCCTCTTCAAGTAGCCCCAGGCACAGACTGTGGAAAGCACTTTCATTGAGATGGGTTGCCAAGTTTCTAAGAAATAACGAGTTTCCGAAATACCAGCAAATATTTTTTCACCCAATCTTGATGATACTTGGTGGTAATGATCAGTACACAAATCCCACTTGGCTCACCAAATTTTGTTCTTCTCGGTTGAAGCATTCGTCTACAGTAGCAGTTTTTATATTTAGGTTTCACTCTGTTCTCTCATATATAGATAGATGAATTTGGAACTGTAAATCCAACATGGTTTGTAGTAGCTCTTTGAAACTTGACAAAATAAAGGAATTCTCAGTTTTATCTCTATGGTTTGTTTCCTCTTTAAGTAGCCCTAGGCAGAGACTCGGGAAAAGCACTTTCATTGAAAGGGGTTGCCAAGCTTCCAAGAAATAATGAGTTTCCGAAATACCAGCAAATATTTTCTCACACAATCTTGTTGATACTTGGTGGTAATGATCAGTACACAAATCCCACTTGGCTCACCAAATTTTGTTCTTCTAGGTTGAAGCGTTCGTCTACAATAGCAGTTTTTATATTTAGGTTTCTCTCTGTTCTCTCCTATGTAGATAGATGAATTTGGATCTCTAAATCCAAAATGATTTGTAGTTGCTCTTTGAAACTTGACAAAATAAAGGAGGTCTCAGATTTGTCTCTATGGTTTGTTTACTCTTCAAGTAGCCCTAGGCACAGACTGTGGAAAAGCACTTTCATTGAGAGGGGTTGCCAAGCTTCTAAGAAATAACGAGTTTCCGAAATACCAGCAAATATTTTTTCACCCAATCTTGATGATACTTGGTGGTAATGATCAGTACACAAATCCCAGTTGGCTCACCAAATTTTGTTCTTCTAGGTTGAAGAGTTCGTCTACAGTAGCAGTTTTTATATTTAGGTTTTCCTCTGTTCTCTCATATATAGATAGATGAATTTGGAACTCTAAATCCAACATGGTTTGTAGTAGCTCTTTGAAACTTGACAAAATAAAGGAGTTCTCAGTTTTGTCTCTATTGTTTGTTTCCTCTTAAAGAAGCCCTAGGCACAGACTGTGGAGAGCACTTTCATTGAGATGGGTTGCCAAGCTTCTAAGAAATAACGAGTTTCCGAAATACCAGCAAATATTTTTTCACACAATCTTGTTGATACTTGGTGGTAATGATCAGTATACAAATCCCACTTGGCTCACCAAATTTTGGTCTTCTAGGTTGAAGCGTTCGTCTACAGTAGCAGTTTTTATATTTAGGTTTCTTTCTGTTCTCTCCTATATAGATAGATGAATTTGGAACTCTAAATCCAACATGGTTTGTAGTAGCTCTTTGAAACTTGACAAAATAAAGGAGTTCTAAGATTTGTCTCTATGGTTTGTTTACTCTTCAAGAAGCCCTAGACACAGACTGTGGAAAAGCACTTTCATTGAGAGGGGTTCCCAAGGTTGTAAGAAATAACGAGTTTCCGAAATACCAGCAAATATTTTTTCACCCAATATTGATGATACTTGGTGGTCATGATCAGTACACAAATCCCACTTGGCTCACCAAATTTTGTTCTCTTAGGTTGAAGCGTTCGTCTACAGTAGCCGTTTTTATATTTAGGTTTCCCTCTGTTCTCTCCTATATAGATAGATGAATTTGGAACTCTAAATCCAACATGGTTTGTAGTAGCTCTTTGAAACTTGACAAAATAAAGGAGTTCTCAGTTTTGTCTCTATGGATTGTTTCCTCTTCAAGTAGCCCTAGGCACAGACTGTGGAAAGTACTTTCATTGAGACGGGTTGCCAAGCTTCTAAGAAATAACGCGTTTCCGAAATACCAGCGAATATTTTTTCACCCAATCTTGATGATACTTGTTGCTAATGATCAGTACACAAATCCCACTTCGCTCACCAAATTTTGTACTTCTAGGTTGAAGCGTTCGTCTACAGTAGCAGTTTTTATATTTAGGGTTCCCTCTGTTCTCTCCTATATAGAAAGATGAATTTGGAACTCTAAATCCAACATGGTTTGTAGTAGCTCTTTGAAACTTGACAAAATAAAGGAGTTCTCAGTTTTGTCGCTATTGTTTGTTTCCTCTTCAAGTAGCCCCAGGCACAGACTGTGGAAAAGCACTTTCATTGAGAGGGGTTCCCAAGCTTCTAAGAAATAACGAGTTTCCGAAATACCAGCAAATATTTTTTCACCCAATATTGATGATACTTGGTGGTCATGATCAGTACACAAATCCCACTTGGCTCACCAAATTTTGTTCTCTTAGGTTGAAGCGTTCGTCTACAGTAGCAGTTTTTATATTTAGGTTTCCCTCTGTTCTCTCCTATATAGATAGATGAATTTGGAACTCTAAATCCAACATGGTTTGTAGTAGCTCTTTGAAACTTGACAAAATAAAGGAGTTCTCAGTTTTGTCTCTATGGATTGTTTCCTCTTCAAGTAGCCCTAGGCACAGACTGTGGAAAGTACTTTCATTGAGACGGGTTGCCAAGCTTCTAAGAAATAACGCGTTTCCGAAATACCAGCGAATATTTTTTCACCCAATCTTGATGATACTTGTTGCTAATGATCAGTACACAAATCCCACTTCGCTCACCAAATTTTGTACTTCTAGGTTGAAGCGTTCGTCTACAGTAGCAGTTTTTATATTTAGGGTTCCCTCTGTTCTCTCCTATATAGAAAGATGAATTTGGAACTCTAAATCCAACATGGTTTGTAGTAGCTCTTTGAAACTTGACAAAATAAAGGAGTTCTCAGTTTTGTCGCTATTGTTTGTTTCCTCTTCAAGTAGCCCCAGGCACAGACTGTGGAAAAGCACTTTCATTGAGAGGGGTTCCCAAGCTTCTAAGAAATAACGAGTTTCCGAAATACCAGCAAATATTTTTTCACCCAATCTTGATGATACTTGGTGGTAATGATCAGTACATAAATCCCACTTGGCTCACCAAATTTTGTTCTTCTAGGTTGAAGCGTTCGTCTACAGTAGCAGTTTTTATATTTAGGTTTCACTCTGTTCTCTCATATATACATAGATGAATTTGGAACTCTAAATCCAACATGGTTTGTAGTAGCTCTTTGAAACTTGACAAAATAAAGGAGTTCTCAGATTTGTCTCTATGGTTTGTTTCCTCTTCAAGTAGCCCTAGGCACAGACTGTGGAAAAGCACTTTCATTGAGAGGGGTTGCCAAGCTTCTAAGAATTAACGAGTTTCCGAAATACCAGCAAATATTTTTTCACCCAATCTTGATGATACCTGGTGGTCATGATCAGTATACAAATCCCACTTGGCTCCCCAAATTTTGTTCTTACTAGGTTGAAGCGTTCGTCTACAGTAGCAGTTTTTATATTTAGGTTTCACTCTGTTCTCTCATATATAGATAGATGAATTTGGAACTCTAAATCCAACATGGTTTGTAGTAGCTCTTTGAAACTTGACAAAATAAAGGAGTTCTCAGTTTTGTCTCTATGGATTGTTTCCTCTTCAAGTAGCCCTAGGCACAGACTGTGGAAAGCACTTTCATTGAGATGGGTTGCCAAGCTTCTAAGAAATAACGCGTTTCCGAAATACCAGCAAATATTTTTTCACACAATCTTGTTGATACTTGGTGGTAATGATCAGTACACAAATCCCACTTGGCTCACCAAATTTAGTTCTTCTAGGTTGAAGCATTCGTGTACAGTAGCAGTTTTTATATTTAGGTTTCCCTCTGTACTCTCCTATATAGATAGATGAATTTGGAACTCTAAATCCAACATGGTTTGTAGTAGCTCTTTGAAACTTGACAAAACAAAGGAGTTCTCAGATTTGTCTCTATGGTTTGTTTCCTCTTCATGTAGCCCTAGGCACAGACTGTGGAAAAGCACTTTCATTGAGAGGGGTTGCCAAGCTTCTAAGAAATAACGAGTTTCGGAAATACCAGCAAATATTTTTTCACCCAATCTTGATGATACTTGGTGGTAATGATCAGTACACAAATCCCACTTGGCTTACCAAATTTTGTTCTTCTATGTTGAAGCGTTCGTCTACAGTAGCAGTTTTTATATTCAAGTTTCCCTCTGTTCTCTCCTATATAGAAAGATGAATTTGGAACTCTAAATCCAACATGGTTTGTAGTAGCTCTTTGAAACTTGACAAAATAAAGGAGTTCTCAGTTTTGTCGCTATGGTTTGTTTCCTCTTCAAGTAGCCCTAGGCACAGACTTAGAAAAAGCACTTTCAATGAGAGGGGTTGCCAAGCTTCTAAGAAATAACGAGTTTCGAAATACCAGCAAATATTTTTTCACCCAAATTTGATGATTCTTGGTGGTAATGATCAGTACACAAATCCCACTTGGATCACCAAATTTTGTTCTTCAGTTTGAAGCTTTCGTCTACAGTGGCAGTTTTTATATTTAGGTTTCCCTTTGTTCTCTCATATATAGATAGATAAATTTGGAAATCTAAATACAACATGTTTTGTAGTAGCTCTTTGAAACTTGACAAAATAAAGGTGTTCTCAGATTTGCCTCTATGGTTTGTTTCCTCTTAAAGTAGCCCTAGGCACAGACTGTGGAATAGCACTTTCATTGAGAGGGGTTGCCAAGCTTCTAAGACATAACGAGTTTCCGAAATACCAGCAAATATTTTTTCACCCAATCGTGATGATACTTGGTGGTAATGATCAGTACATAAATCCCACTTGGCTCACCAAATTTTGTTCTTCTAGGTTGAAGCGTTCGTCTACAGTAGCAGTTTTTATATTTAGGTTTCACTCTGTTCTCTCATATATACATAGATGAATTTGGAACTCTAAATCCAACATGGTTTGTAGTAGCTCTTTGAAACTTGACAAAATAAAGGAGTTCTCAGATTTGTCTCTATGGTTTGTTTCCTCTTCAAGTAGCCCTAGGCACAGACTGTGGAAAAGCACTTTCATTGAGAGGGGTTGCCAAGCTTCTAAGAATTAACGAGTTTCCGAAATACCAGCAAATATTTTTTCACCCAATCTTGATGATACCTGGTGGTCATGATCAGTATACAAATCCCACTTGGCTCCCCAAATTTTGTTCTTACTAGGTTGAAGCGTTCGTCTACAGTAGCAGTTTTTATATTTAGGTTTCACTCTGTTCTCTCATATATAGATAGATGAATTTGGAACTCTAAATCCAACATGGTTTGTAGTAGCTCTTTGAAACTTGACAAAATAAAGGAGTTCTCAGTTTTGTCTCTATGGATTGTTTCCTCTTCAAGTAGCCCTAGGCACAGACTGTGGAAAGCACTTTCATTGAGATGGGTTGCCAAGCTCTAAGAAATAACGCGTTTCCGAAATACCAGCAAATATTTTTTCACACAATCTTGTTGATACTTGGTGGTAATGATCAGTACACAAATCCCACTTGGCTCACCAAATTTAGTTCTTCTAGGTTGAAGCATTCGTGTACAGTAGCAGTTTTTATATTTAGGTTTCCCTCTGTGCTCTCCTATATAGATAGATGAATTTGGAACTCTAAATCCAACATGGTTTGTAGTAGCTCTTTGAAACTTGACAAAACAAAGGAGTTCTCAGATTTGTCTCTATGGTTTGTTTCCTCTTCATGTAGCCCTAGGCACAGACTGTGGAAAAGCACTTTCATTGAGAGGGGTTGCCAAGCTTCTAAGAAATAACGAGTTTCGGAAATACCAGCAAATATTTTTTCACCCAATCTTGATGATACTTGGTGGTAATGATCAGTACACAAATCCCACTTGGCTTACCAAATTTTGTTCTTCTATGTTGAAGCGTTCGTCTACAGTAGCAGTTTTTATATTCAAGTTTCCCTCTGTTCTCTCCTATATAGAAAGATGAATTTGGAACTCTAAATCCAACATGGTTTGTAGTAGCTCTTTGAAACTTGACAAAATAAAGGAGTTCTCAGTTTTGTCGCTATGGTTTGTTTCCTCTTCAAGTAGCCCTAGGCACAGACTTAGAAAAAGCACTTTCAATGAGAGGGGTTGCCAAGCTTCTAAGAAATAACGAGTTTCGAAATACCAGCAAATATTTTTTCACCCAAATTTGATGATTCTTGGTGGTAATGATCAGTACACAAATCCCACTTGGATCACCAAATTTTGTTCTTCAGTTTGAAGCTTTCGTCTACAGTGGCAGTTTTTATATTTAGGTTTCCCTTTGTTCTCTCATATATAGATAGATAAATTTGGAAATCTAAATACAACATGTTTTGTAGTAGCTCTTTGAAACTTGACAAAATAAAGGTGTTCTCAGATTTGCCTCTATGGTTTGTTTCCTCTTAAAGTAGCCCTAGGCACAGACTGTGGAATAGCACTTTCATTGAGAGGGGTTGCCAAGCTTCTAAGACATAACGAGTTTCCGAAATACCAGCAAATATTTTTTCACCCAATCGTGATGATACTTGGTGGTAATGATCAGTACACAAATCCCACTTGGCTTACCAAATTTTGTTCTTCTAGGTTGAAGCGTTCGTCTACAGTAGCAGTTTTTATATTTAAGTTTCCCTCCTTTCTCTCCTATATAGATAGATGAATTTGGAACTCTAAATCCAACATGGTTTGTAGTAGCTCTTTGAAACTTGACAAAATAAAGGAGTTCTCAGTTTTGTCTTTATGGTTTGTTTCCTCTTCATGTAGCCCTAGGCACAGACTGTGGAAAAGCACTTTAATTGAGAGGGGTTGCCAAGCTTCTAAGAAATTACGAGTTTCCGAAATACCAGCAAATATTTTTTCACCCAATCTTGATGATACTTGGAGCTAATGATCAGTACACAAATCCGACTTGGCTCACCAAATTTTGTTCTTCTAGGTTGAAGCGTTCGTCGACAGTAGCAGTTTTTATATTTAGGTTTCCCTCTGTTCTCTCCTATATAGATAGATGAATTTGGAACTCTAAATCCAACATGGTTTGTAGTAGCTCTTTGAAACTTGACAAAATGAAGGAGTTCTCAGTTTTGTCTCTATGGTTTGTTTCCTCTTCAAGTAGCCCTAGGCACAGACTGTGGAAAGCACTTTCATTGAGATGGGTTGCCAAGCTTCTAAGAAATAACGAGTTTCCGAAATACCAGCAAATATTTTTTCACACAATCTTGTTGATACTTGGTGGTAATGATCAGTACACAAATCCCACTTGGCTCACCAAATTTTGTTCTTCTAGTTTGAAGCGTTCGTCTACAGTAGCAGTTTTTATATTTAGGTTTCTCTCTGTTCTCTCCTATATAGATAGATGAATTTTCAACTCTAAATCCAACATGATTTGTAGTAGCTCTTTGAAACTTGACAAAATAAAGGAGTTCTCTGATTTTTCTCTATGGTTTGTTTTCTCTTCAAGTAGCCCTAGGCACAGACTTTGGAAAAGCACTTTCATTGAGAAGGGTTAACAAGCTTCTAAGAAATAACGAGTTTCCGAAATACCAGCAAATATTTTTTCACCCAATCTTGATGATACTTGGAGCTAATGATCAGTACACAAATCCCACTTGGATCACCAAATTTTGTTCTTCTTGGTTGAAGCGTTCGTCTACAGTAGCAGTTTTTATATTTAGGTTTCCCTCTGTTCTCTCCTATATAGAAAGATGAATTTGGAACTCTAAATCCAACATGGTTTGTAGTAGCTCTTTGAAACTTGACAAAATAAAGGAGTTCTCAGTTTTGTCTCTATGGTTTGTTTCGTCTTCAAGTAGCCCTAGGCACAGACTGTGGAAAGCACTTTCATTGAGATGGGTTGCGAAGCTTCTAAGAAATTACGAGTTTCCCAAATACCAGCAAATATTATTTCACACAATCTTGTTGATACTTGGTGGTAATGATCAGTATACAAATCCCACTTGGCTCACCAAATTTTGTTCTTCTAGGTTGAAGCGTTCGTCTACAGTAGAAGTTTTTATATTTAGGTTTCTCTCTGTTCTCTCCTATATAGATAGATGAATTTGGAACTCTAAATCCAACATGGTTTGTAGTAGCTCTTTGAAACTTGATAAAATAAAGGAGGTCTCAGATTTGTCTCTATGGTTTGTTACCTCTTCAAGTAGCCGTAGGCACAGACTGTGGGAAAGCACTTTCATTGAGAGGGGTTGCCAAGCTTCTAAGAAATAACGAGTTTCGAAATACCAGCAAATATTTTTTCACCCAAATTTGATGATCCTTGGTGGTAATGATCAGTACACAAATCCCACTTGGCTCACGAAATTTTGTTCTTCTAGGTTGAAGCGTTCGTCTACAGTAGCAGTTTTTATATTTAAGTTTCCCTCGGTTCTCTCCTATATAGATAGATGAATTTGGAAATCTAAATCCAACATGGTTTGTAGTAGCTCTTTGAAACTTGACAAAATAAAGGAGTTCTCCCTTTTTCTCTATGGTTTGTTTCCTCTTCAAGTAGCCCTAGGCACAGACTTTGGAAAAGCACTTTCATTGAGAGGGGTTGCCATGCATCTAAGAAATAACGAGTTTCCGAAATACCAGCAAATATTTTTTCACCCAATCTTGATGATACTTGGAGCTAATGATCAGTACACAAATCCCACTTGGCTCACCAAATTTTCTTATTCTTGGTTGAAGCGTTCGGCTACAGTAGCAGTTTTTATATTTAGGTTTCCCTCTGTTCTCTCCTATATAGAAAGAGGAATTTGGAACTCTAAATCCAACATAGTTTGTAGTAGCTCTTTGAAACTTGACAAAATAAAGGAGTTCTCAGTTTTGTCTCTATGGTTTGTTTCCTCTTCAAGTAGCCCTAGGCACAGACTGTGGAAAGCACTTTCATTGAGATGGGTTGCCAAGCTTCTAAGAAATAACGAGTTTCCGAAATACCAGCAAATATTTTTTCACACAATCTTGTTGATACTTGGTGGTAATGATCAGTACACAAATCCCACTTGGCTCACCAAATTTTGTTCTTCTAGGTTGAAGCGTTCGTCTACAGTAGCAGTTTTTATATTTAGGTTTCTCTCTGTTCTCTCCTATTTAGATAGATGAATTTGGAATTCTAAATCCAACAGGGTTTGCAGTAGCTCTTTGAAACTTGACAAAATAAAGGAGGTCTCAGATTTGCCTCTATGGTTTGTTTCCTCTTCAAGTAGCCCTAGGCACAGACTGTGGAAAAGCACTTTCATTGAGAGGGGTTGACAAGCTTCTAAGAAACAACGAGTTTCCGAAATACCAGCAAATATTTTTTCACCCAATCTTGATGATACTTGGAGCTCATGATCAGTACACAAATCCCAGTTGGCTCACCAAATTTTGTTCTTCTTGGTTGAAGCGTTCGTCTACAGTAGCAGTTTTTATATTTAGGTTTCTCTCTGTTCTCTCCTATATAGACAGACGGATTTTTTAACTCTAAATCCAACATGGTTTGTAGTAGCTCTTTGAAACTTGACAAAATAAAGGAGTTCTCAGATTTGTCTCTATGGTTTGTTTCCTCTTCAATAGCCCTAGGCACAGACTGTGGAAAAGCACTTTCATTGAGAGGGGTTGCCAAGCTTCTAAGAAATAACGATTTTCCGAAATACCAGCAAATATTTTTTCACCCAATCTTGATGATACTTGGAGCTCATGATCAGTACACAAATCCCAGTTGGCTCACCAAATTTTGTTATTCTTGGTTGAAGCGTTCGGCTACAGTAGCAGTTTTTATATTTAGGTTTCCCTCTGTTCTCTCCTATATAGATAGATGAATTTGGAACTCTAAATCCAACATGGTTTGTAGTAGCTCTTTGAAACTTGACAAAATAAAGGAGTTCTCAGTTTTGTCTCTATGGTTTGTTTCCTCTTCAAGTAGCCCTAGGCACAGACTGTGGAAAGCACTTTCATTGAGAGGGGTTGCGAAGCTTCTAAGCAATTACGAGTTTCCGAAATACCAGCAAATATTTTTTCACCCAATCTTGATGATACTTGGTGGTAATTATCAATACACAAATCCTACTTAGCTCACCAAATTTTGTTCTTCTAGGTTGAAGCGTTCGTCTACATTAGCAGTTTTTATATTTAGGTTTCCCTCTGTTCTCTCCCATATAGATAGATAAATTTGGAACTCTAAATCCAACATGGTTTGTAGTAGCTCTTTGAAACTTGACAAAATAAAGGAGTTCTCAGTTTTGTCTCAATGGTTTGTTTCCTCTTCAAGTAGCCCTAGACACAGACTGTGGAAAAGCACTTTCATTGAGAGGGGTTGCCAAGCTTCTAAGAAATTACGAGTTTCCGAAATACCAGCAAATAATTTTTCACCCAATCTTGATGATACTTGGTGCTAATGATCAGTACACAAATCCCACTTGGCTCACCAAATTTTGTTCTTCTAGGTTGAAGCGTTCGTCTACAGTAGCAGTTTTTATATTTAGGTTTCCCTCTGTTCTCTCGTATATAGAAAGATGAATAGGAACTCTAAATCCAACATGGTTTGTAGTAGCTCTTTGAAACTTGACAAAATTAAGGAGGTCTCAGATTTGTCTCTATGGTTTGTTTCCTCTTCAAGTATCCCTAGGCACAGACTGTGGAAAAGCACTTTCATTGAGAGGGGTTGCCAAGCTTCTAAGAAATAACGAGTTTCCGAAATACCAGCAAATATTTTTTCACCCAATCTTGATGATACTTGGTGGTAATGATCAGTACACAAATCCCACTTGGCTTACCAAATTTTGTTCTTCTAGGTTGAAGCGTTCGTCTACAGTAGCAGTTTTTATATTTAGGTTTCCCTCTGTTCTCTCATATATAGATAGATAAATTTGGAACTCTAAATCCAACATGGTTTGTAGTAGCTCTTTGAAACTTGAGAAAATAAAGGAGTTCTCAGATTTGTCTCTATGGTTTGTTTCCTCTTCAAGTAGCCCTAGGCACAGACTGTGGAAAAGCACTTTCATTGAGAGGGGTTGCCAAGCTTCTAAAAATAACGAGTTTCCGAAAGAGCAGCAAATATTTTTTCACCCAATCTTGATGATACTTGGTGGTAATGATCAGTACAGAAATCCCACTTGGCTCACCAAATTTTGTTCTTCTAGGTTGAAGCGTTCGTCTACAGTAGCAATTTTTATATTTAGGTTTCCCTCTGTTCTCTCCTATATAGATAGATGAATTTGGAACTCTAAATCCAACATGGTTTGTAGTAGCTCTTTGAAACTTGACAAAATAAAGGAGTTCTCAGTTTTGTCTCTATGGTTTGTTTAGTCTTAAAGTAGCCCTAGGCACAGTCTGGGGAAAGCACTTTCACTGAGATGGGTTGCCAAGCTTCTAAGAAATAACGCGTTTCCGAAATACCAGCAAATATTTTTTCACCCAATCTTGATGATACTTGAAGCTAATGATCAGTACACAAATCCCACTTGGCTCACCAAATTTTGTTCTTCTTGGTTGAAGCGTTCGTCTACAGTAGCAGTTTTTATATTTAGGTTTCTCTCTGTTCTCTCCTATATAGATAGATGAATTTGGAACTCTAAATCCAACATGTTTTGTAGTAGCTCTTTAAAACTTGACAAAATAAAGGAGTTCTCAGATTTGCCTCTATGGTTTGTTTCCTCTTAAAGTAGCCCTAGGCACAGACTGTGGAATAGCACTTTCATTGAGAGGGGTTGCCAAGCTTCTAAGAAATAACGAGTTTCCGAAATACCAGCAAATATTTTTTCACCCAATCTTGATGATACTTGGTGGTAATGATCAGTACACAAATCCCACTTGGCTTACCAAATTTTGTTCTTCTAGGTTGAAGCGTTCGTCTACAGTAGCAGTTTTTATATTTAAGTTTCCCTCAGTTCTCTCCTATATAGATAGATGAATTTGGAACTCTAAATCCAACATGGTTTGTAGTAGCTCTTTGAAACTTGACAAAATAAAGGAGTTCTCAGATTTGCCTCTATGGTTTGTTTCCTCTTCAAGTAGCCCTAGGCACCGACTGTGGAAAAGCACTTTCATTGACAGGGTTTGCCAAGCTTCTAAGAAATAACGAGTTTCCGAAATACCAGCAAATATTTTTTCACCCAATATTGATGATACTTGTTGCTAATGATCAGTACACATATCCCACTTGGCTCACCAAATTTAGTTCTTCTAGGTTGAAGCGTTCGTGTACAGTAGCAGTTTTTATATTTAAGTTTCCCTCGGTTCTCTCCTATATAGATAGATGAATTTGGAACTCTAAATCCAACATGGTTTGTAGTAGCTCTTTGAACTTGACAAAATAAAGGAGTTCTCCGATTTTTCTCTATGGTTTGTTTCCTCTTCAAGTAGCCCTAGGCACAGACTTTGGAAAAGCACTTTCATTGAGAGGGGTTGCCAAGCTTCTAAGAAATAACGCGTTTCCGAAATACCAGCAAATATTTTTTCATCCAATCTTGATGATACTTGGAGCTAATGATCAGTACACAAATCCCACTTGGATCACCAAATTTTGTTCTTCTTGGTTGAAGCGTTCGTCTACAGTAGCAGTTTTTATATTTAGGTTTCTCTCTGTTCTCTCCTATATAGACAGACGGATTTTTTAACTCTAAATCCAACATGGTTTGTAGTAGCTCTTTGAAACTTGACAAAATAAAGGAGTTCTCAGATTTGTCTCTATGGTTTGTTTCCTCTTCAAGTAGCCCTAGGCACAGACTGTGGAAAAGCACTTTCATTGAGAGGGGATGCCAAGCTTCTAAGAAATAACGATTTTCCGAAATACAAGCAAATATTTTTTCACCCAATCTTGATGATACTTGTTGCTAATGATCAGTACACATATCTCACTTGGCTCACAATTTAGTTCTTCTAGGTTGAAGCATTCGTGTACAGTGGCAGTTTTTATATTTAGGTTTACCTCTGTTCTCTCCTATACAGATAGATGAATTTGGAACTCTAAATCCAACATGGTTTGTAGTAGCTCTTTGAAACTTGACAAAATAAAGGAGTTCTCAGTTTTGTCTCGATGGTTTTTTTCCTCTTCAAGTAGCCCTAGGCACAGACTTTGGAAAAGCACTTTCATTGAGAGGGGTTGCCAAGCTTCTAAGAAATAACGAGTTTCCGAAATACCAGCAAATATTTTTTCACCCAATCTTGATGATACTTGGAGCTAATGATCAGTACACAAATCCCACTTGGATCACCAAATTTTGTTCTTCTAGGTTGAAGCGTTCGTCTACAGTAGCAGTTTTTATATTTAGGTTTCCGTCTGTTCTCTCCTATATAGAAAGATGAATTTGGAACTCTAAATCCAACATGGTTTGTAGTAGCTCTTTGAAACTTGACAAAATAAAGGAGTTCTCAGTTTTGTCTCTATGGTTTGTTTCCTCTTCAAGTAGCCCTAGGCACAGACTGTGGAAAGTACTTTCATTAAGATGGGTTGCCAAGCTTCTAAGAAATAACGAATTTCCAAAATACCAGCAAATATTTTTTCACACACTCTTGTTGATACTTGGTGCTAATGATCAGTACACAAATCCCACTTGGCTCACCAAATTTTGTTCTTCTAGGTTGAAGCGTTCGTCTACAGTAGCAGTTTTTATATTTAGGTTTCTCTCTGTTCTCTCCTATATAGATAGATGAATTTGGAACTCTAAATCCAACATGGTTTGTAGTAGCTCTTTGAAACTTGACAAAATAAAGGAGTTCTCTGATTTTTCTCTATGGTTTGTTTCCTCTTCAAGTAGCCCTAGGCACAGACTTTGGAAAAGCACTTTCATTGAGAGGGGTTGCCAAGCTTCTAAGAAATAACGAGTTTCCGAAATACCAGCAAATATTTTTTCACCCAATCTTGATGATACTTGGAGCTAATGATCAGTACACAAATCCCACTTGGATCACCAAATTTTGTTCTTCTTGGTTGAAGCGTTCGTCTACAGTAGCAGTTTTTATATTTAGGTTTCTCTCTGTTCTCTCCTATATAGATAGATGAATTTGGAACTCTAAATCCAACATGGTTTGTAGTAGCTCTTTGAAACTTGACAAAATAAAGGAGGTCTCAGATTTGTCTCTATGGTTTGTTTCCTCTTCAAGTAGCCGTAGGCACAGACTGTGGGAAAGCACTTTCATTGAGAGGGGTTGCCAAGCTTCTAAGAAATAACGAGTTTCGAAATACCAGCAAATATTTTTTCACCCAAATTTGATGATTTGGTGGTAATGATCAGTACAGAAATCCCACTTGGCTCACGAAATTTTGTTCTTCTAGGTTGAAGCTTTCGTCTACAGTAGCAGTTTTTATATTTAAGTTTCCCTCGGTTCTCTCCTATATAGATAGATGAATTTGGAACTCTAAATCCAACATGGTTTGTAGTAGCTCTTTGAACTTGACAAAATAAAGGAGTTCTCCGATTTTTCTCTATGGTTTGTTTCCTCTTCAAGTAGCCCTAGGCACAGACTTTGGAAAAGCACTTTCATTGAGAGGGGTTGCCAAGCTTCTAAGAAATAACGAGTTTCCGAAATACCAGCAAATATTTTTTCACCCAATCTTGATGATACTTGGAGCTCATGATCAGTACACAAATCCCACTTGGCTCACCAAATTTTGTTATTCTTGGTTGAAGCGTTCGTCTACAGTAGCAGTTTTTATATTTAGGTTTCCCTCTGTTCTCTCCTATATAGAAAGAGGAATTTGGAACTCTAAATCCAACATGGTTTGTAGTAGCTCTTTGAAATATGACAAAATAAAGGAGTTCTCAGTTTTTTCTCTATGGTTTGTTTCCTCTTCAAGTAGCCCTAGGCACAGACGGTGGAAAGCACTTTCATTGAGATGGGTTGCCAAGCTTCTAAGAAATAACGACTTTCCGAAATACCAGCAAATATTTTTTCACACAATCTTGTTGATACTTGGTGGTAATGATCAGTACACAAATCCCACTTGGCTCACCAAATTTTGTTCTTCTAGGTTGAAGCGTTCGTCTACAGTAGCAGTTTTTATATTTAGGTTTCTCTCTGTTCTCTCTTATATAGATAGATGAATTTGGAACTCTAAATCCAACAGGGTTTGCAGTAGCTCTTTGAAACTTGACAAAATAAAGGAGGTCTCAGATTTGCCTCTATGGTTTGTTTCCTCTTCAAGTAGCCCTAGGCACAGACTGTGGAAAAGCACTTTCATTGAGAGGGGTTGCCAAGCTTCTAAGAAATAACGAGTTTCCGAAATACCAGCAAATATTTTTTCACCCAATATTGATGATACTTGTAGCTAATGATCAGTACACATATCCCACTTGGCTCACCAAATTTAGTTCTTCTAGGTTGAAGCGTTCGTGTACAGTAGCAGTTTTTATATTTAGGTTTCCCTCTGTTCTCTCCTATACAGATAGATGAATTTGGAACTCTAAATCCAACATGGTTTGTAGTAGCTCTTTGAAACTTGACAAAATAAAGGAGTTCTCCGATTTTTCTCTATGGTTTGTTTCCTCTTCAAGTAGCCCTAGGCACAGACTTTGGAAAAGCACTTTCATTGAGAGGGGTTGCCAAGCTTCTAAGAAATAACGAGTTTCCGAAATACCAGCAAATATTTTTTCACCCAATCTTGATGATACTTGGAGCTCATGATCAGTACACAAATCCCACTTGGCTCACCAAATTTTGTTCTTCTTGGTTGAAGCGTTCGTCTACAGTAGCAGTTTTTACATTTAGGTTTCTCTCTGTTCTCTCCTATATAGATAGATGAATTTGGAACTCTAAATCCAACATGGTTTGTAGTAGCTCTTTGAAACTTGACAAAATAAAGGAGTTCTCCCTTTTTCTCTATGGTTTGTTTCCTCTTCAAGTAGCCCTAGGCACAGACTTTGGAAAAGCACTTTCATTGAGAGGGGTTGCCAAGCTTCTATGAAATAACGCGTTTCCGAAATACCAGCAAATATTTTTTCATCCAATCTTGATGATACTTGGAGCTAATGATCAGTACACAAATCCCACTTGGATCACCAAATTTTGTTCTTCTTGGTTGAAGCGTTCGTCTACAGTAGCAGTTTTTATATTTAGGTTTCTCTCTGTTCTCTCCTATATAGACAGACGGATTTTTTAACTCTAAATCCAACATGGTTTGTAGTAGCTCTTTGAAACTTGACAAAATAAAGGAGTTCTCAGATTTGTCTCTATGGTTTGTTTCCTCTTCAAGTAGCCCTAGGCACAGACTGTGGAAAAGCACTTTCATTGAGAGGGGTTGCCAAGCTTCTAAGAAATAACGATTTTCCGAAATACAAGCAAATATTTTTTCACCCAATCTTGATGATACTTGTTGCTAATGATCAGTACACATATCCGACTTGGCTCACCAAATTTAGTTCTTCTAGGTTGAAGCATTCGTGTACAGTAGCAGTTTTTATATTTAGGTTTACCTCTGTTCTCTCCTATACAGATAGATGAATTTGGAACTCTAAATCCAACATGGTTTGTAGTACCTCTTTGAAACTTGACAAAATAAAGGAGTTCTCAGTTTTGTCTCGATGGTTTTTTTCCTCTTCAAGTAGCCCTTGGCACAGACTGTGGAAAGCACTTTCATTGAGAGGGGTTGCGAAGCTTCTAAGCAATAACGAGTTTCCGAAATACCAGCAAATATTTTTTCACCCAATCTTGATGATACTTGGTGGTAATTATCAGTACACAAATCCTACTTAGCTCACCAAATTTTGTTCTTCTAGGTTGAAGCGTTCGTCTACAGTAGCAGTTTTCATATTTAGGTTTCCCTCTGTTCTCTCCCATATAGATAGATAAATTTGGAACTCTAAATCCAACATGGTTTGTAGTAGCTCTTTGAAACTTGACAAAATAAAGGAGTTCTCAGTTTTGTCTCAATGGTTTGTTTCCTCTTCAAGTAGCCCTAGACACAGACTGTGGAAAAGCACTTTCATTGAGAGGGGTTGCCAAGCTTCTAAGAAATTACGAGTTTCCGAAATACCAGCAAATATTTTTTCACCCAATCTTGATGATACTTGGTGCTAATGATCAGTACACAAATCCCACTTGGCTCACCAAATTTTGTTCTTCTAGGTTGAAGCGTTCGTCTACAGTAGCAGTTTTTATATTTAGGTTTCCCTCTGTTCTCTCCTATATAGAAAGATGAATTTGGAACTCTAAATCCAACATGGTTTGTAGTAGCTCTTTGAAACTTGACAAAATTAAGGAGGTGTCAGATTTGTCTCTATGGTTTGTTTCCTCTTCAAGTAGCCCTAGGCACAGACTGTGGAAAAGCACTTTCATTGAGAGGGGTTGCCAAGCTTCTAAGAAATAACGAGTTTCCGAAATAACAGCAAATATTTTTTCACCCAATCTTGATGATACTTGGTGGTAATGATCAGTACACAAATCCCACTTGGCTTACCAAATTTTGTTCTTCTAGGTTGAAGCGTTCGTCTACAGTAGCAGTTTTTATATTTAGGTTTCCCTCTGTTCTCTCATATATAGATAGATAAATTTGGAACTCTAAATCCAACATGGTTTGTAGTAGCTCTTTGAAACCTGAGAAAATAAAGGAGTTCTCAGATTTGTCTCTATGGTTTGTTTCCTTTTCAAGTAGCCCTAGGCACAGACTGTGGAAAAGCACTTTCATTGAGAGGGGTTTCCAAGCTTCTAAAAATAACGAGTTTCCGAAAGAGCAGCAAATATTTTTTCACCCAACCTTGATGATACTTGGTGGTAATGATCAGTACAGAAATCCCACTTGGCTCACCAAATTTTGTTCTTCTAGGTTGAAGCGTTCGTCTACAGTAGCAGTTTTTATATTTAGGTTTCCCTCTGTTCTCTCCTATATAGATAGATGAATTTGGAACTCTAAATCCAACATGGTTTGTAGTAGCTCTTTGAAACTTGACAAAATAAAGGAGTTCTCAGTTTTGTCTCTATGGTTTGTTTAGTCTTAAAGTAGCCCTAGGCACAGTCTGGGGAAAGCACTTTCACTGAGATGGGTTGCCAAGCTTCTAAGAATTAAGGAGTTTCCGTATTACCAGCAAATATTTTTTCACACAATCTTGTTGATACTTGGTGGTAATGATCAGTACACAAATCCCACTTGGCTCATCAAATTTTTTTCTTCTAGGTTGAAGCGTTCGTCTACAGTAGCAGTTTTTATATTTAGGTTTCCCTCTGTTCTCTCCTATATAGATAGATGAATTTGGAACTCTAAATCCAACATGGTTTGTAGTAGCTTTTTGAAACTTGACAAACTGAAGGAGTTCTCAGATTTGTCTCTATGGTTTGTTTCCTCTTCAAGTAGCCCTAGGCACAGACTGTGGAAAAGCACTTTCATTGAGAGGGGTTGCCAAGCTTCTAAGAAATAACGAGTTTTGAAATACCAGCAAATATTTTTTCACACAATCTTGATGATACTTGGTGGTAATGATCAGTACACAAATCCCACTTGGCTCACCAAATTTTGTTCTTTTAGGTTAAAGCGTTCGTCTACAGTAGCAGTTTTTATATTTAGGTTTCCCTCTGTTCTCTCCTATATAGAAAGATGAATTTGGAACTCTAAATCCAACATGGTTTGTAGTAGCTCTTTGAAACTTGACAAAATAAGGAGGTCTCAGATTTGTCTCTATGGTTTGTTTCCTCTTCAAGTAGCCCTAGGCACAGACTTTGGAAAAGCACTTTCAATGAGAGGGGTTGCCAAGCTTCTAAGAAATAACGAGTTTCGAAATACCAGCAAATATTTTTTCACCCAAATTTGATGATTCTTGGTGGTAATGATCAGTACACAAATCCCACTTGGATCACCAAATTTTGTTCTTCTAGTTTGAAGCTTTCGTCTACAGTAGCAGTTTTTATATTTAGGTTTCCCTCTGTTCTCTCCTATATAGAAAGATGAATTTGGAACTCTAAATCCAACATGGTTTGTAGTAGCTTTGAAACTTGACAAAATAAAGGAGGTCTCAGATTTGTCTCTATGGTTTGTTTCCTCTTCAAGTAGCCGTAGGCACAGACTGTGGGAAAGCACTTTCACTGAGAGGGGTTGCCAAGCTTCTAAGAAATAACGAGTTTCGAAATACCAGCAAATATTTTTTCACCCAAATTTGATGATTCTTGGTGGTAATGATCAGTACACAAATCCCACTTGACTCACGAAATTTTGTTCTTCTACGTTGAAGCGTTCGTCTACAGTAGCAGTTTTTATATTTAAGTTTCCCTCGGTTCTCTCCTATATAGATAGATGAATTTGGAACTCTAAATGCAACATGGTTTGTAGTAGCTCTTTGAAACTTGACAAAATAAAGGAATTCTCTGATTTTTCTCTATGGTTTGTTTCCTCTTCAAGTAGCCCTAGGCACAGACTTTGGAAAAGCACTTTCATTGAGAGGGGTTGCCAAGCTTCTAAGAAATAACGAGTTTCCGAAATACCAGCAAATATTTTTTCACCCAATCTTGATGATACTTGGAGCTAATGATCAGTACACAAATCCCACTTGGATCACCAAATTTTGTTCTTCTTGGTTGAAGCGTTCGTCTACAGTAGCAGTTTTTATATTTAGGTTTCCCTCTGTTCTCTCCTATATAGATAGATGAATTTGGAACTCTAAATCCAACATGGTTTGTAGTAGCTCTTTGAAACTTGACAAAATAAAGGAGTTCTCAGTTTTGTCTCTATGGTTTGTTTCCTCTTCAAGTAGCCCTAGGCACAGACTGTGGAAAGCACTTTCATTAAGATGGGTTGCCAAGCTTCTAAGAAATAACGAGTTTCCGAAATACCAGCAAATATTTTTTCACACAATCTTGTTGATACTTGGTGCTAATGATCAGTACACAAATCCCACTTGGCTCACCAAATTTTGTTCTTCTAGGTTGAAGCGTTCGTCTACAGTAGCAGTTTTTATATTTAGGTTTCTCTCTGTTCTCTCCTATATAGATAGATGAATTTGGAACTCTAAATCCAACATGGTTTGTAGTAGCTCTTTGAAACTTGACAATATAAAGGAGTTCTCTGATTTTTCTCTATGGTTTGTTTCCTCTTCAAGTAGCCCTAGGCACAGACTTTGGAAAAGCACTTTCATTGAGAGGGGTTGCCAAGCTTCTAAGAAATAACGAGTTTCCGAAATACCAGCAAATATTTTTTCACCCAATCTTGATGATACTTGGAGCTAATGATCAGTACACAAATCCCACTTGGATCACCAAATTTTGTTCTTCTTGGTTGAAGCGTTCGTCTACAGTAGCAGTTTTTATATTTAGGTTTCTCTCTGTTCTCTCCTATATAGATAGATGAATTTGGAACTCTAAATCCAACATGGTTTGTAGTAGCTCTTTGAAACTTGACAAAATAAAGGAGGTCTCAGATTTGTCTCTATGGTTTGTTTCCTCTTCAAGTAGCCGTAGGCACAGACTGTGGGAAAGCACTTTCATTGAGAGGGGTTGCCAAGCTTCTAAGAAATAACGAGTTTCGAAATACCAGCAAATATTTTTTCACCCAAATTAGATGATTTGGTGGTAATGATCAGTACAGAAATCCCACTTGGCTCACGAAATTTTGTTCTTCTAGGTTGAAGCGTTCGTCTACAGTAGCAGTTTTTATATTTAAGTTTCCCTCGGTTCTCTCCTATATAGATAGATGAATTTGGAACTCTAAATCCAACATGGTTTGTAGTAGCTCTTTGAACTTGACAAAATAAAGGAGTTCTCCGATTTTTCTCTATGGTTTGTTTCCTCTTCAAGTAGCCCTAGGCACAGACTTTGGAAAAGCACTTTCATTGAGAGGGGTTGCCAAGCTTCTAAGAAATAACGCGTTTCCGAAATACCAGCAAATATTATTTCACCCAATCTTGTTGATACTTTTAGCTAAGGATCAGTACACAAATCCCACTTGGCTCACCAAATTTTGTTATTCTTGGTTGAAGCGTTCGTCTACAGTAGCAGTTTTTATATTTAGGTTTCCCTCTGTTCTCTCCTATATAGAAAGAGGAATTTGGAACTCTAAATCCAACATGGTTTGTAGTAGCTCTTTGAAACTTGACAAAATAAAGGAGTTCTCAGTTTTGTCTCTATGGTTTGTTTCCTCTTCAAGTAGCCCTAGGCACAGACTGTGGAAAGCACTTTCATTGAGATGGGTTGCCAAGCTTCTAAGAAATAACGAGTTTCCGAAATACCAGCAAATATTTTTTCACACAATCTTGTTGATACTTGGTGGTAATGATCAGTACACAAATCCCACTTGGCTCACCAAATTTTGTTCTTCTCGGTTGAAGCGTTCGTCTACAGTAGCAGTTTTTATATTTAGGTTTCCCTCTGTTCTCTCCTATATAGATAGATAAATTTGGAACTCTAAATCCAACATGGTTTGTAGTAGCTCTTTGAAACTTGAGAAAATAAAGGAGTTCTCAGATTTGTCTCTATGGTTTGTTTCCTTTTCAAGTAGCCCTAGGCACAGACTGTGGAAAAGCACTTTCATTGAGAGGGGTTGCCAAGCTTCTAAAAATAACGAGTTTCCGAAAGAGCAGCAAATATTTTTTCACCCAATCTTGATGATACTTGGTGGTAATGATCAGTACAGAAATCCCAGTTGGCTCACCAAATTTTGTTCTTCTAGGTTGAAGCGTTCGTCTACAGTAGCAGTTTTTATATTTAGGTTTCCCTCTGTTCTCTCCTATATAGATAGATGAATTTGGAACTCTAAATCCAACATGGTTTGTAGTAGCTCTTTGAAACTTGACAAAATAAAGGAGTTCTCAGTTTTGTCTCTATGGTTTGTTTAGTCTTAAAGTAGCCCTAGGCACAGTCTGGGGAAAGCACTTTCACTGAGATGGGTTGCCAAGCTTCTAAGAATTAAGGAGTTTCCGTATTACCAGCAAATATTTTTTCACACAATCTTGTTGATACTTGGTGGTAATGATCAGTACACAAATCCCACTTGGCTCATCAAATTTTGGTCTTCTAGGTTGAAGCGTTCGTCTACAGTAGCAGTTTTTATATTTAGGTTTCTCTCTGTTCTCTCCTATATAGATAGATGAATTTGGAACTCTAAATCCAACATGGTTTGTAGTAGCTCTTTGAAACTTGACAAAATAAAGAAGGTCTCAGATTTGTCTCTATGGTTTGTTTCCTCTTCAAGTAGCCGTAGGCACAGACTGTGGGAAAGCACTTTCACTGAGAGGGGTTGCCAAGCTTCTAAGAAATAAGGAGTTTCGAAATACCAGCAAATATTTTTTCACCCAAATTTGATGATTCTTGGTGGTAATGATCAGTACACAAATCCCACTTGGCTCACCGAATTTTGTTCTTCTAGGTTGAAGCGTTCGTCTACAGTAGCAGTTTTTATGTTTAAGTTTCCCTCGGTTCTCTCCTATATAGATAGATGAATTTGGAACTCTAAATCCAACATGGTTTGTAGTAGCTCTTTGAAACTTGACAAAATAAAGGAGTTCTCCGATTTGTCTCTATGGTTTGTTTCCTCTTCAAGTAGCCCTAGGCACAGACTTTGGAAAAGCACTTTCATTGGGAGGGGTTGCCAAGCTTCTAAGAAATAACGAGTTTCCGAAATACCAGCAAATATTTTTTCACCCAATCTTGATGATACTTGGAGCTCATGATCAGTACACAAATCCCACTTGGCTCACCAAATTTTGTTCTTCTTGGATGAAGCGTTCGTCTACAGTAGCAGTTTTTATATTTAGGTTTCCCTCTGTTCTCTCCTATATAGAAAGATGAATTTGGAACTCTAAATCCAACATGGTTTGTAGTAGCTCTTTGAAACTTGAAAAAATGAAGGAGTTCTCAGTTTTGTCTCTATGGTTTGTTTCCTCTTCAAGTAGCCCTAGGCACAGACTGTGGAAAGCACTTTCATTGAGATGGGTTGCCAAGCTTCTAAGAAATTACGAGTTTCCGAAATACCAGCAAATATTATTTCACACAATCTTGTTGGTACTTGGTGGTAATGATCAGTATACAAATCCCACTTGGCTCACCAAATTTTGTTCTTCTAGGTTGAAGCGTTCGTCTACAGTAGCAGTTTTTATATTTAGGTTTCTCTCTGTTCTCTCCTATATAGATAGATGAATTTGGAACTCTAAATCCAACATGGTTTGTAGTAGCTCTTTGAAACTTGACAAAATAAAGGAGGTCTCAGATTTGTCTCTATGGTTTGTTTCCTCTTCAAGTAGCCGTAGGCACAGACTGTGGGAAAGCACTTTCATTGAGAGGGGTTGCCAAGCTTCTAAGAAATAACGAGTTTCCGAAATACCAGAAATATTTTTTCACCCAAATTTGATAATTCTTGGTGGTAATGATCAGTACACAAATACCACTTGGCTCACGAAATTTTGTTCTTCTAGGTTGAAGCGTTCGTCTACAGTAGCAGTTTTTATATTTAAGTTTCCCTCGGTTCTCTCCTATATAGATAGATGAATTTGGAACTCTAAATCCAACATGGTTTGTAGTAGCTCTTTGAACTTGACAAAATAAAGGAGTTCTCCGGTTTTTCTTTATGGTTTGTTTCCTCTTCAAGTAGCCCTAGGCACAGACTTTGGAAAAGCACTTTCATTGAGAGGGGTTGCCAAGCTTCTAAGAAATAACGAGTTTCCGAAATACCAGCAAATATTTTTTCACCCAATCTTGATGATACTTGGAGCTCATGATCAGTACACAAATCCCACTTGGCTCACCAAATTTTGTTATTCTTGGTTGAAGCGTTCGTCTACAGTAGCAGTTTTTATATTTAGGTTTCTCTCTGTTCTCTCCTATATAGAAAGAGGAATTTGGAACTCTAAATCCAACATGGTTTGTAGTAGCTCTTTGAAACTTGAAAAAATAAAGGAGTTCTCAGTTTTGTCTCTATGGTTTGTTTCCTCTTCATGTAGCCCTAGGCACAGACTGTGGAAAGCACGTTCATTGAGATGGGTTGCCAAGCTTCTAAGAAATAACGAGTTTCCGAAATACCAGCAAATATTTTTTCACACAATCTTGTTGATACTTGGTGGTAATGATCAGTACACAAATCCCACTTGGCTCACCAAATTTTGTTCTTCTAGGTTGAAGCGTTCGTCTACAGTAGCAGTTTTTATATTTAGGTTTCTCTCTGTTCTCTCCTATATAGATAGATGAATTTGGAACTCTAAATCCAACATGGTTTGCAGTAGCTCTTTGAAACTTGACAAAATAAAGGAGGTCTCAGATTTGCCTCTATGGTTTGTTTCCTCTTCAAGTAGCCCTAGGCACAGACTGTGGAAAAGCACTTTCATTGAGAGGGGTTTCCAAGCTTCTAAGAAATAACGAGTTTCCGAAATACCAGCAAATATTTTTTCACCCAATCTTCATGATACTTGTTGCTAATGATCAGTACACATATCCCACTTGGCTCACCAAATTTAGTTCTTCTAGGTTGAAGCGTTCGTGTACAGTAGCAGTTTTTATATTTAGGTTTCCCTCGGTTCTCTCCTATACAGATAGATGAATTTGGAACTCTAAATCCAACATGGTTTGTAGTAGCTCTTTGAAACTTGACAAAATAAAGGAGTTCTCCGATTTTTCTCTATGGTTTGTTTCCTCTTCAAGTAGCCCTAGGCACAGACTTTGGAAAAGCACTTTCATTGAGAGGGGTTGCCAAGCTTCTAAGAAATAACGAGTTTCCGAAATACCAGCAAATATTTTTTCACCCAATCTTGATGATACTTGGAGCTCATGATCAGTACACAAATCCCACTTGGATCACCAAATTTTGTTCTTCTTGGTTGAAGCGTTCGTCTACAGTAGCAGTTTTTGTATTTAGGTTTCCCTCTGTTCTCTCCTATATAGAAAGATGAATTTGGAACTCTAAATCCAACATGGTTTGTAGTAGCTCTTTGAAACTTGAGAAAATGAAGGAGTTCTCAGTTTTGTCTCTATGGTTTGTTTCCTCTTCAAGTAGCCCTAGGCACAGATTGTGGAAAGCACTTTCATTGAGATGGGTTGCCAAGCTTCTAAGAAATTACGAGTTTCCGAAATACCAGCAAATATTATTTCACACAATCTTGTAGATACTTGGTGGTAATGATCAGTATACAAATCCCACTTGGCTCACCAAATTTTGTTCTTCTAGGTTGAAGCGTTCGTCTACAGTGCAGTTTTTATATTTAGGTTTCTCTCTGTTCTCTCCTATATAGATAGATGAATTTGGAACTCTAAATCCAACAGGGTTTGCAGTAGCTCTTTGAAACTTGACAAAATAAAGGAGGTCTCAGATTTGCCTCTATGGTTTGTTTCCTCTTCAAGTAGCCCCAGGCACAGACTGTGGAAAAGCACTTTCATTGAGAGGGGTTGCCAAGCTTCTAAGAAATAACGAGTTTCCGAAATACCAGCAAATATTTTTTCACCCAATATTGATGATACTTGCTGCTAATGATCAGTACACATATCCCACTTGGCTCACCAAATTTAGTTCTTCTAGGTTGAAGCGTTCGTGTACAGTAGCAGTTTTTATATTTAGGTTTCCCTCTGTTCTCTCCTATACAGATAGATGAATTTGGAACTCTAAATCCAACATGGTTTGTAGTAGCTCTTTGAAACTTGACAAAATAAAGGAGTTCTGGGATTTTTCTCTATGGTTTGTTTCCTCTTCAAGTAGCCCTAGGCACAGACTTTGGAAAAGCACTTTCATTGAGAGGGGTTGCCAAGCTTCTAAGAAATAACGAGTTTCCGAAATACCAGCAAATATTTTTTCACCCAATCTTGATGATACTTGGAGCTCATGATCAGTACACAAATCCCACATGGATCACCAAATTTTGTTCTTCTTGGTTGAAGCGTTCGTCTACAGGAGCAGTTTTTATATTTAGGTTTCCCTCTGTTCTCTCCTATATAGAAAGATGAATTTGGAACTCTAAATCCAACATGGTTTGTAGTAGCTCTTTGAAACTTGAGAAAATGAAGGAGTTCTCAGTTTTGTCTCTATGGTTTGTTTCCTCTTCAAGTAGCCCTAGGCACAGACTGTGGAAAGCACTTTCATTGAGATGGGTTGCCAAGCTTCTAAGAAATTACGAGTTTCCGAAATACCAGCAAATATTATTTCACACAATCTTGTAGATACTTGGAGGTAATGATCAGTATACAAATCCCACTTGGCTCACCAAATTTTGTTCTTCTAGGTTGAAGCGTTCGTCTACAGTAGCAGTTTTTATATTTAGGTTTCTCTCTGTTCTCTCCTATATAGATAGATGAATTTGGAACTCTAAATTAAACATGGTTTGTAGTAGCTCTTTGAAACTTGACAAAATAAAGGAGGTCTCAGATTTGTCTCTATGGTTTGTTTCCTCTTCAAGTAGCCGTAGGCACAGACTGTGGGAAAGCACTTTCATTGAGAGGGGTTGCCAAGCTTCTAAGAAATAACGAGTTTCCGAAATACCAGCAAATATTTTTTCACCCAAATTTGATAATTCTTGGTGGTAATGATCACTACACAAATCCCACTTGGCTCACGAAATTTTGTTCTTCTAGGTTGAAGCGTTCGTGTACAGTAGCAGTTTTTATATTTAAGTTTCCCTCGGTTCTCTCCTATATAGATAGATGAATTTGGAACTCTAAATCCAACATGGTTTGTAGTAGCTCTTTGAAACTTGACAAAATAAAGGAATTCTCTGATTTTTCTCTATGGTTTGTTTCCTCTTCAAGTAGCCCTAGGCACAGACTTTGGAAAAGCACTTTCATTGAGAGGGGTTGCCAAGCTTCTAAGAAATAACGAGTTTCCGAAATACCAGCAAATATTTTTTCACCCAATCTTGATGATACTTGGAGCTAATGATCAGTACACAAATCCCACTTGGATCACCAAATTTTGTTCTTCTTGGTTGAAGCGTTCGTCTACAGTAGCAGTTTTTATATTTAGGTTTCCCTCTGTTCTCTCCTATATAGAAAGATGAATTTGGAACTCTAAATCCAACATGGTTTGTAGTAGCTCTTTGAAACTTGACAAAATAAAGGAGTTCTCAGTTTTGTCTCTATGGTTTGTTTCCTCTTCAAGTAGCCCTAGGCACAGACTGTGGAAAGCACTTTCATTAAGATGGGTTGCCAAGCTTCTAAGAAATAACGAGTTTCCGAAATACCAGCAAATATTTTTTCACACAATCTTGTTGATACTTGGTGCTAATGATCAGTACACAAATCCCACTTGGCTCACCAAATTTTGTTCTTCTAGGTTGAAGCGTTCGTCTACAGTAGCAGTTTTTATATTTAGGTTTCTCTCTGTTCTCTCCTATATAGATAGATGAATTTGGAACTCTAAATCCAACATGGTTTGTAGTAGCTCTTTGAAACTTGACAAAATAAAGGAGTTCTCTGATTTTTCTCTATGGTTTGTTTCCTCCTCAAGTAGCCATAGGCACAGACTTTGGAAAAGCACTTTCATTGAGAGGTGTTGCCAAGCTTCTTAGAAATAACGAGTTTCCGAAATACCAGCAAATATTTTTTCACCCAATCTTGATGATACTTGGAGCTAATGATCAGTACACAAATCCCACTTGGATCACCAAATTTTGTTCTTCTTGGTTGAAGCGTTCGTCTACAGTAGCAGTTATTATATTTAGGTTTCTCTCTGTTCTCTCCTATATAGATAGATGAATTTGGAACTCTAAATCCAACATGGTTTGTAGTAGCTCTTTGAAACTTGACAAAATAAAGGAGGTCTCAGATTTGTCTCTATGGTTTGTTTCCTCTTCAAGTAGCCGTAGGCACAGACTGTGGGAAAGCACTTTCATTGAGAGGGGTTGCCAAGCTTCTAAGAAATAACGAGTTTTGAAATACCAGCAAATATTTTTTCACCCAAATTTGATGATTTGGTGGTAATGATCAGTACAGAAATCACACTTGGCTCACGAAATTTTGATTTCTAGGTTGAAGCGTTCGTCTACAGTAGCAGTTTTTATATTTAGGTTTCCCTCTGTTCTCTCCTATATAGAAAGAGGAATTTGGAACTCAAAATCCACCATGGTTTGTAGTAGCTCTTTGAAACTTGAAAAAATAAAGGAGGTCTCAGATTTGCCTCTATGGTTTGTTTCCTCTTCAAGTAGCCCTAGGCACAGACTGTGGAAAAGCACTTTCATTGAGAGGGGTTGCCAAGCTTCTAAGAAATAACGAGTTTCCGAAATACCAGCAAATATTTTTTCACCCAAATTTGATAATTCTTGGTGGTAATGATCACTACACAAATCCCACTTGGCTCACGAAATTTTGTTCTTCTAGGTTGAAGCGTTCGTGTACAGTAGCAGTTTTTATATTTAAGTTTCCCTCGGTTCTCTCCTATAGAGATAGATGAATTTGGAACTCTAAATCCAACATGGTTTGTAGTAGCTCTTTGAAACTTAACAAAATAAAGGAATTCTCTGATTTTTCTCTATGGTTTGTTTCCTCTTCAAGTAGCCCTAGGCACAGACTTTGGAAAAGCACTTTCATTGAGAGGGGTTGCCAAGCTTCTAAGAAATAACGAGTTTCCGAAATACCAGCAAATATTTTTTCACCCAATCTTGATGATACTTGGAGCTAATGATAAGTACACAAATCCCACTTGGATCACCAAATTTTGTTCTTCTTGGTTGAAGCGTTCGTCTACAGTAGCAGTTTTTATATTTAGGTTTCCCTCTGTTCTCTCCTATATAGAAAGATGAATTTGGAACTCTAAATCCAACATGGTTTGTAGTAGCTCTTTGAAACTTGACAAAATAAAGGAGTTCTCAGTTTTGTCTCTATGGTTTGTTTCCTCTTCAAGTAGGCCTAGGCACAGACTGTGGAAAGCACTTTCATTAAGATGGGTTGCCAAGCTTCTAAGAAATAACGAGTTTCCGAAATACCAGCAAATATTTTTTCACACAATCTTGTTGATACTTGGTGCTAATGATCAGTACACAAATCCCACTTGGCTCACCAAATTTTGTTCTTCTAGGTTGAAGCGTTCGTCTACAGTAGCAGTTTTTATATTTAGGTTTCTCTCTGTTCTCTCCTATATAGATAGATGAATTTGGAACTCTAAATCCAACATGGTTTGTAGTAGCTCTTTGAAACTTGACATAATAAAGGAGTTCTCTGATTTTTCTCTATGGTTTGTTTCCTCCTCAAGTAGCCATAGGCACAGACTTTGGAAAAGCACTTTCATTGAGAGGGGTTGCCAAGCTTCTTAGAAATAACGAGTTTCCGAAATACCAGCAAATATTTTTTCACCCAATCTTGATGATACTTGGAGCTAATGATCAGTACACAAATCCCACTTGGATCACCAAATTTTGTTCTTCTTGGTTGAAGCGTTCGTCTACAGAAGCAGTTTTTATATTTAGGTTTCTCTCTGTTCTCTCCTATATAGATAGATGAATTTGGAACTCTAAATCCAACATGGTTTGTAGTAGCTCTTTGAAACTTGACAAAATAAAGGAGGTCTCAGATTTGTCTCTATGGTTTGTTTCCTCTTCAAGTAGCCGTAGGCACAGACTGTGGGAAAGCACTTTCATTGAGAGTGGTTGCCAAGCTTCTAAGAAATAACGAGTTTTGAAATACCAGCAAATATTTTTTCACCCAAATTTGATGATTTGGTGGTAATGATCAGTACAGAAATCACACTTGGCTCACGAAATTTTGTTCTTCTAAGTTGAAGCGTTCGTCTACAGTAGCAGTTTTTATATTTAAGTTTCCCTCGGTTCTCTCCTATATAGATAGATGAATTTGGAACTCTAAATCCAACATGGTTTGTAGTAGCTCTTTGAACTTGACAAAATAAAGGAGTTCTCCGATTTTTCTCTATGGTTTGTTTCCTCTTCAAGTAGCCCTAGGCACAGACTTTGGAAAAGCACTTTCATTGAGAGAAGTTGCCAAGCTTCTAAGAAATAACGAGTTTCCGAAATACCAGCAAATATTTTTTCACCCAATCTTGATGATACTTGGAGCTAATGATCAGTACACAAATCCCACTTGGCTCACCAAATTTTGTTCTTCTTGGTTGAAGCGTTCGTGTACAGTAGTAGTTTTTATATTTAGGTTTCCCTCTGTTCTCTCCTATATAGAAAGAGGAATTTGGAACTCAAAATCCACCATGGTTTGTAGTAGCTCTTTGAAACTTGACAAAATAAAGGAGTTCTCAGTTTTGTCTCTATGGTTTGTTTCCTGTTCAAGTAGCCCTAGGCACAGACTGTGGAAAGCACTTTCATTGAGATGGGTTGCCAAGCTTCTAAGAAATAACGAGTTTCCGAAATACCAGCAAATATTTTTTCACACAATCTTGTTGATACTTGGTGGTAATGATCAGTACACAAATCCCACTTGGCTCACCAAATTTTGTTCTTCTAGGTTGAAGCGTTCGTCTACAGTAGCAGTTTTTATATTTAGGTTTCTCTCTGTTCTCTCCTATATAGATAGATGAATTTGGAACTCTAAATCCAACAGGGTTTGCAGTAGCTCTTTGAAACTTGAAAAAATAAAGGAGGTCTCAGATTTGCCTCTATGGTTTGTTTCCTCTTCAAGTAGCCCTAGGCACAGACTGTGGAAAAGCACTTTCATTGAGAGGGGTTGCCAAGCTTCTAAGAAATAACGAGTTTCCGAAATACCAGCAAATATTTTTTCACCCAATATTGATGATACTTGTAGCTAATGATCAGTACACATATCCCACTTGGCTCACCAAATTTAGTTCTTCTAGGTTGAAGCGTTCGTGTACAGTAGCAGTTTTTATATTTAGGTTTCTCTCTGTTCTCTCCTATACAGATAGATGAATTTGGAACTCTAAATCCAACATGGTTTGTAGTAGCTCTTTGAAACTTGACAAAATAAAGGAGTTCTCCGATTTTTCTCTATGGTTTGTTTCCTCTTCAAGTAGCCCTAGGCACAGACATTGGAAAAGCACTTTCATTGAGAGGGGTTGCCAAGCTTCTAAGAAATAACGAGTTTCCGAAATACCAGCAAATATTTTTTCACCCAATCTTGATGATACTTGGAGCTCATGATCAGTACACAAATCCCACTTGGCTCACCAAATTTTGTTCTTCTAGGTTGAAGCGTTCGTCTACAGTAGCAGTTTTATATTTATGTTTCTCTCTGTTCTCTCCTATATAGATAGATGAATTTGGAACTCTAAATCCAACATGGTTTGTAGTAGCTCTTTGAAACTTGACAAAATAAAGGAGGTCTCAGATTTGTCTCTATGGTTTGTTTCCTCTTCAAGTAGCCCTAGGCACAGACTGTGGGAAAGCACTTTCATTGAGAGGGGTTGCCAAGCTTCTTAGAAATAACGAGTTTCGAAATACTAGCAAATATTTTTTCACCCAAATTTGATGATTCTTGGTGGTTATGATCAGTACACAAATCCCACTTGGCTCACGAAATTTTGTTCTTCTAGGTTGAAGCGTTCGTCTACAGTAGCAGTTTTTATATTTAAGTTTCCCTCGGTTCTCTCCTATATAGATAGATGAATTTGGAACTCTAAATCCAACATAGTTTGTAGTAGCTCTTTGAAACTTGACAAAATAAAGGAGTTCTCTGATTTTTCTCTATGGTTTGTTTCCTCTTCAAGTAGCCCTAGGCACAGACTTTGGAAAAGCACTTTCATTGAGAGGGGTTGCCAAGCTTCTAAGAAATAACGAGTTTCCGAAATACCAGCAAATATTTTTTCACCCAATCTTGATGATACTTGGAGCTAATGATCAGTACACAAATCCCACTTGGCTCACCAAATTTTGTTCTTCTTGGTTGAAGCGTTCGTCTACAGTAGCAGTTTTTATATTTAGGTTTCCCTCTGTTCTCAACTATATAGAAAGATGAATTTGGAACTCTAAATCCAACATGGTTTGTAGTAGCTCTTTCAAACTTGACAAAATAAAGGAGTTCTCAGTTTTGTCTCTATGGTTTGTTTCCTCTTCAAGTAGCCCTAGGCACAGACTGTGGAAAGCACTTTCATTGAGATGGGTTGCCAAGCTTCTAAGAAATTACGAGTTTCCGAAATACCAGCAAATATTATTTCACACAATCTTGTTGATACTTGGTGGTAATGATCAGTATACAAATCCCACTTGGCTCACCAAATTTTGTTCTTCTAGGTTGAAGCGTTCGTCTACAGTAGCAGTTTTTATATTTAGGTTTCTCTCTGTTCTCTCCTATATAGATAGATGAATTTGGAACTCTAAATCCAACATGGTTTGTAGTAGCTCTTTGAAACTTGACAAAATAAAGGAGGTCTCAGATTTGTCTCTATGGTTTGTTTCCTCTTCAAGTAGCCGTAGGCACAGACTGTGGGAAAGCACTTTCATTGAGAGGGGTTGCCAAGCTTCTAAGAAATAACGAGTTTCGAAATACCAGCAAATATTTTTTCACCCAAATTTGATGATTCTTGGTGGTAATGATCAGTACACAAATCCCACTTGGCTCACGAAATTTTGTTCTTCTAGGTTGAAGCGTTCGTCTACAGTAGCAGTTTTTATATTTAAGTTTCCCTCGGTTCTCTCCTATATAGATAGATGAATTTGGAACTCTAAATCCAACATAGTTTGTAGTAGCTCTTTGAAACTTGACAAAATAAAGGAGTTCTCTGATTTTTCTCTATGGTTTGTTTCCTCTTCAAGTAGCCCTAGGCACAGACTTTGGAAAAGCCCTTTCATTGAGAGGGGTTGCCAAGCTTCTAAGAAATAACGAGTTTCCGAAATACCAGCAAATATTTTTTCACCCAATCTTCATGATACTTGGAGCTAATGATCAGTACACGAATCCCACTTGGATCACCAAATTTTTTCTTCTTGGTTGAAGCGTTCGTCTACAGTAGCAGTTTTATATTTAGGTTTCCCTCTGTTCTCTCCTATATAGAAAGATGAATTTGGAACTCTAAATCCAACATGGTTTGTAGTAGCACTTTGAAACTTGACAAAATAAGGGAGTTCTCAGTTTTGTCTCTATGGTTTGTTTCCTCTTCAAGTAGCCCTAGGCACAGACTGTGGAAAGCACTTTCATTGAGATGGGTTGCCAAGCTTCTAAGAAATTACGAGTTTCCGAAATACCAGCAAATATTATTTCACACAATCTTGTTGATACTTGGTGGTAATGATCAGTATACAAATCCCACTTGGCTCACCAAATTTTGTTCTTCTAGGTTGAAGCGTTCGTCTACAGTAGCAGTTTTTATATTTAGGTTTCTCTCTGTTCTCTCCTATATAGATAGATGAATTTGGAACTCTAAATCCAACATGGTTTGTAGTAGCTCTTTGAAACTTGACAAAATAAAGGAGGTCTCAGATTTGTCTCTATGGTTTGTTTCCTCTTCAAGTAGCCGTAGGCACAGACTGTGGGAAAGCACTTTCATTGAGAGGGGTTGCCAAGCTTCTAAGAAATAACGAGTTTCGAAATACCAGCAAATATTTTTTCACCCAAATTTGATGATTCTTGGTGGTAATGATCAGTACACAATTCCCACTTGGCTCACCAAATTTTGTTCTTCTAGGTTGAAGCGTTCGTCTACAGTAGCAGTTTTTATATTTAAGTTTCCCTGGGTTCTCTCCTATATAGATAGATGAATTTGGAACTCTAAATCCAACATGGTTTGTAGTAGCTCTTTGAAACTTGACAAAATAAAGGAGTTCTCCGATTTTTCTCTATGGTTTGTTTCCTCTTCAAGTAGCCCTAGGCACAGACTTTGGAAAAGCACTTTCATTGAGAGGTGTTGCGAAGCTCCTAAGAAATAACGAGTTTCCGAAATACCAGCAAATATTTTTTCACCCAATCCTGATGATACTTGGAGCTAATGATCAGTACACAAATCCCACTTGGCTCACGAAATTTTGTTCTTCTTGGTTGAAGCGTTCGTCTACAGTAGCAGTTTTTATATTTAGGTTTCCCTCTGTCCTCTCCTATATAGAAAGATGAATTTGGAACTCTAAACCCAACATGGTTTGTAGTAGCTCTTTGAAACTTGACAAAATAAAAAAGTTCTCCGATTTTTCTCTGTGGTTTGTTTCCTCTTCAAGTAGCCCGAGGCACAGACTTTGGAAAAGCACTTTCATTGAGAGGGGTTGCAAAGCTTCTAAGAAATAACGAGTTTCCGAAATACCAGCAAATATTTTTTCACCCAATCTTGATGATACTTGGAGCTAATGATCAGTACACAAATCCCACTTGGCTCACGAAATTTTGTTCTTCTAGGTTGAAGCGTTCGGCTACAGTAGCAGTTTTTATATTTAGGTTTCACTCTGTTCTCTCATATATAGATAGATGAATTTGGAACTCTAAATCCAACATGGTTTGTAGTAGCTCTTTGAAACTTGACAAAATAAAGGAGGTCTCAGATTTGTCTCTATGGTTTGTTTCCTATTCAAGTAGCCCTAGGCACAGACTGTGGAAAAGCAATTTAATTGAAAGGGGTTGCCAAGCTTCTAAGAAATAACGAGTTTCGAAATACCAGCAAATATTTTTTCACCCAAATTTGATGATTCTTGGTGGTAATGATCCGTACACAAATCCCACTTGGCTCACGAAATTTTGTTCTTCTAGTTTGAAGCTTTCGTCTACAGTAGCAGTTTTTATATTTAGGTTTCCCTTTGTTCTCTCATATATAGATAGATGAATTTGGATCTCTAAATCCAACATGTTTTGTAGTAGCTCTTTGAAACTTGACAAAATAAAGGAGTTCTCAGATTTGCCTCTATGGTTTGTTTCCTCTTAAAGTAGCCCTAGGCACAGACTGTGGAATAGCAGTTTCATTGAGAGGGGTTGCCAAGCTTATAAGAAATAACGAGTTTCCGAAATACCAGCAAATATTTTTTCACCCAATCTTGATGATACTTGGTGGTAATGATCAGTACACAAATCCCACTTGGCTTACCAAATTTTGTTCTTCTAGGTTGAAGCGTTTGTCTACAGTAGCAGTTTATATATTTAAGTTTCCCTCGGTTCTCTCCTAATTAGATAGATGAATTTGAAACTCTAAATCCAACATGGTTTGTAGTAGCTCTTTGAAACTTGACAAAATAAAGGAGTTCTCAGATTTGCCTCTATGGTTTGTTTCCTCTTCAAGTAGCCCTAGGCACAGACTGGAAAAGCACTTTCATTGAGAGGGGTTGCGAAGCTTCTAAGAAATAACGAGTTTCCGAAATACCAGCAAATATTTTTTCACCCAAATTTGATGATTCTTGGTGGTAATGATCAGTACACAAATCCCACTTGGCTCACGAAATTTTGTTCTTCTTGGTTGAAGCGTTCGTCTACAGTAGCAGTTTTTATATTTAAGTTTCCCTCCTTTCTCTCCTATATAGATAGATGAATTTGGAACTCTAAATCCAACATGGTTTGTAGTAGCTCTTTGAAACTTGACAAAATAAAGGAGTTCTCAGATTTGCCTCTATGGTTTGTTTCCTCTTAAAGTAGCCCTAGGCACAGACTGTGGAATAGCAGTTTCATTGAGAGGGGTTGCCAAGCTTATAAGAAATAACGAGTTTCCGAAATACCAGCAAATATTTTTTCACCCAATCTTGATGATACTTGGAGCTAATGATCAGTACACAAATCCCACTTGCATCACCAAATTTTGTTCTTCTTAGTTGAAGCGTTCGTCTACAGTAGCAGTTTTTATATTTAGGTTTCCCTCTGTTCTCTCCTATATAGAAAGATGAATTTGGAACTCTAAATCCAACATGGTTTGTAGTAGCTCTTTGAAACTTGACAAAATAAAGGAGTTCTCAGATTTATCTCTATGGTTTGTATCCTCCTCAAGTAGCCCTAGGCACAGACTGTGGAAAGCACTTTCATTGAGATGGGTTGCCAAGCTTCTAAGAAATAACGAGTTTCCGAAATACCAGCAAATATTATTTCACACAATCTTGTTGATACGTGGTGGTAATGATCAGTATACAAATCCCACTTGGCTCACCAAATTTTGTTTTTCTAGGTTGAAGCGTTCGTCTACAGTAGCAGTTTTTATATTTAGGTTTCTCTCTGTTCTCTCCTATATAGATAGATGAATTTGGAACTCTAAATCCAACATGGTTTGTAGTAGCTCTTTGAAACTTGACAAAATAAAGGAGGTCTCAGATTTGTCTCTATGGTTTGTTTCCTCTTCAATAGCCGTAGGCACAGACTGTGGAAAGCACTTTCATTGACAGGGGTTGCCAAGCTTCTAAGAAATAACGAGTTTCGAAATACTAGCAAATATTTTTTCACCCAAATTTGATGATTCTTGGTGGTTATGATCAGTACACAAATCCCACTTGGCTCACGAAATTTTGTTCTTCTAGGTTGAAGCGTTCGTCTACAGTAGCAGTTTTTATATTTAAGTTTCCCTCGGTTCTCTCCTATATAGATAGATGAATTTGGAACTCTAAATCCAACATAGTTTGTAGTAGCTCTTTGAAACTTGACAAAATAAAGGAGTTCTCCGATTTTTCTCTATGGTTTGTTTCCTCTTCAAGTAGCCCTAGGCACAGACTTTGGAAAAGCACTTTCATTGAGAGGGGTTGCCAAGCTTCTAAGAAATAACGAGTTTCCGAAATACCAGCAAATATTTTTTCACCCAATCTGGATGATACTTGGAGCTAATGATCAGTACACGAATCCCACTTGGCTCACCAAATTTTGTTCTTCTTGGTTGAAGCGTTCGTCTACAGTAGCAGTTTTTATATTTAGGTTTCCCTCTGTTCTCTCCTATATAGAAAGATGAATTTGGAACTCTAAATCCAACATGGTTTGTAGTAGCTCTTTGAAACTTGACAAAATAAGGGAGTTCTCAGTTTTGTCTCTATGGTTTGTTTCCTCTTCAAGTAGCCCTAGGCACAGACTGTGGAAAGCACTTTCATTGAGATGGGTTGCCAAGCTTCTAAGAAATTACGAGTTTCCGAAATACCAGCAAATATTATTTCACACAATCTTGTTGATACTTGGTGGTAATGATCAGTATACAAATCCCACTTGGCTCACCAAATTTTGTTCTTCTAGGTGGAAGCGTTCGTCTACAGTAGCAGTTTTTATATTTAGGTTTCTCTCTGTTCTCTCCTATATAGATAGATGAATTTGGAACTCTAAATCCAACATGGTTTGTAGTAGCTCTTTGAAACTTGAAAAAATAAAGGAGGTCTCAGATTTGTCTCTATGGTTTGTTTCCTCTTCAAGTAGCCGTAGGCACAGACTGTGGGAAAGCACTTTCATTGAGAGGGGTTGCCAAGCTTCTAAGAAATAACGAGTTGCGAAATACCAGCAAATATTTTTTCACCCAAATTTGATGATTCTTGGTGGTAATGATCAGTACACAAATCCCACTTGGCTCACGAAATTTTGTTCTTCTAGGTTGAAGCGTTCGTCTACAGTAGCAGTTTTTATATTTAAGTTTCCCTCGGTTCTCTTTTATATAGATAGATGAATTTGGAACTCTAAATCCAACATGGTTTGTAGTAGCTCTTTGAAACTTGACAAAATAAAGGAGATCTCAGTTTAGTCTCTATGGTTTGTTTCCTCTTCAAGTATCCCTAGGCACAGACTGTGTAAAGCCCTTTCATTGAGATGGGTTGCCAAGCTTCCAAGAAATTACGAGTTTCCGAAATACCAGCAAATATTTTTTTCACACAATCTTGTTGATACTTGGTGGTAATGATCAGTACACAAATCCCACTTGGCTCACCAAATTTTGTACTTCTAGGTTGAAGCGTTCGTCTACAGTAGCAGTTTTCATATTTAGGTTTCTCTCTGTTCTCTCCTATATAGATAGATGAATTTGGAACTCTAAATCCAACATGGTTTGTAGTAGCTCTTTGAAACTTGACAAAATAAAGGAGTTCTCCGATTTTTCTCTATGGTTTGTTTCCTCTTCAAGTAGCCCTAGGCACAGACTTTGGAAAATCACATTCATTGAGAGGGGTTGCCAAGCTTCTAAGAAATAACGAGTTTCCGAAATACCAGCAAATATTTTTTCACCCAATCTTGATGATACTTGGAGCTAATGATCAGTACACAAATCCCACTTGCATCACCAAATTTTGTTCTTCTTAGTTGAAGCGTTCTTCTACAGTAGCAGTTTTTATATTTAGGTTTCCCTCTGTTCTCTCCTATATAGAAAGATGAATTTGGAACTCTAAATCCAACATGGTTTGTAGTAGCTCTTTGAAACTTGACAAAATAAAGGAGTTCTCAGATTTGTCTCTATGGTTTGTTTCCTCCTCAAGTAGCCCTAGGCACAGACTGTGGAAAGCACTTTCATTGAGATGGGTTGCCAAGCTTCTAAGAAATTACGAGTTTCCGAAATACCAGCAAATATTATTTCACACAATCTTGTTGATAATTGGTGGTAATGATCAGTATACAAATCCCACTTGGCTCACCAAATTTTGTTCTTCTAGGTTGAAGCGTTCGTCTACAGTAGCAGTTTTTATATTTAGGTTTCTCTCTGTTCTCTCCTATATAGATAGATGAATTTGGAACTCTAAATCCAACATGGTTTGTAGTAGCTCTTTGAAACTTGACAAAATAAAGGAGGTCTCAGATTTGTCTCTATGGTTTGTTTCCTCTTCGAGTAGCCGTAGGCACAGACTGTGGGAAAGCACTTTCATTGAGAGGGGTTGCCAAGCTTCTAAGAAATAACGAGTTTCGAAATACCAGCAAATATTTTTTCACCCAAATTTGATGATTCTTGGTGGTAATGATCAGTACACAAATCCCACTTGGCTCACGAAATTTTATTCTTCTAGGTTGAAGCGTTCGTCTACAGTAGCAGTTTTTATATTTAAGTTTCCCTCGGTTCTCTCCTATATAGATAGATGAATTTGGAACTCTAAATCCAACATGGTTTGTAGTAGCTCTTTGAAACTTGACAAAATAAAGGAGTTCTCCGATTTTTCTCTATGGTTTGTTTCCTCTTCAAGTAGCCCTAGGCACAGACTTTGGAAAAGCACTTTCATTGAGAGGGGTTGCCAAGCTTCTAAGAAATAACGAGTTTCGAAATACCAGCAAATATTTTTTCACCCAATCTTGATGATACTTGGAGCTAATGATCAGTACACAAATCCCACTTGGCTCACCAAATTTTGTTCTTCTTGGTTGAAGCGTTCGTCTACAGTAGCAGTTTTTATATTTAGGTTTCCCTCTGTTCTCTCCTATATAGAAAGATGAATTTGGATCTCTAAATCCAACATGGTTTTTAGTAGCTCTTTGAAACTTGACAAAATAAAGGAGTTCTCAGTTTTGTCTCTATGGTTTGTTTCCTCTTCAAGTAGCCGTAGGCACAGACTGTGGGAAAGCACTTTCATTGAGAGGGGTTGCCAAGCTTCTAAGAAATAACGAGTTTCGAAATACCAGCAAATATTTTTTCACCCAAATTTGATGATTCTTGGTGGTAATGATCAGTACACAAATCCCACTTGGCTCACGAAATTTTGTTCTTCTAGGTTGAAGCGTTCGTCTACAGTAGCAGTTTTTATATTTAAGTTTCCCTCGGTTCTCTCCTATATAGGTAGATGAATTTGGAACTCTAAATCCAACATGGTTTGTAGGAGCTCTTTGAAACTTGACAAAATAAAGGAGTTCTCAGATTTGCCTCTCTGGTTTGTTTCCTCTTCAAGTAGCCCTAGGCACAGACTTTGGAAAAGCACTTTCATTGAGAGGGGTTGCCAAGCTTCTAAGAAATAACGAGTTTCCGAAATACCAGCAAATATTTTTTCACCCAATCTTGATGATACTTGGAGCTAATGATCAGTACACAAATCCCACTTGGATCACCAAATTTTGTTCTTCTTGGTTGAAGCGTTCGTCTACAGTAGCAGTTTTTATATTTAGGTTTCCCTCTGTTCTCTTATATACAGATAGATGAATTTGGAACTCTAAATCCAACATGCTTTGTAGTAGCTCTTTGAAACTTGACTAAATAAAGTAGTTCTCAGTTTTTTCTCTATGGTTTGTTTCCTCTTCAAGTAGCGCTAGGCACAGACTGTGGAAAGCACTTTCATTGAGATGGGTTGCCAAGCTTCTAAGAAATTACGAGTTTCCGAAATACCAGCAAATATTGTTTCACACAATCTTGTTGATACTTGGTGGTAATGATCAGTATACAAATCCCACTTGGCTCACCAAATTTTGTTCTTCTAGGTTGAAGCGTTCGTCTACAGTAGCAGTTTTTATATTTAGGTTTCTCTCTGTTCTCTCCTATATAGATAGATGAATTTGGAACTCTAAATCCAACATGGTTTGTAGTAGCTCTTTGAAACGTGACAAAATAAAGGAGGTCTCAGATTTGTCTCTATGGTTTGTTTCCTCTTCAAGTAGCCGTAGGCACAGACTGTGGGAAAGCACTTCCATTGAGAGGGGTTGCCAAGCTTCTAAGAAATAACGAGTTTCGAAATACCAGCAAATATTTTTTCACCCAAATTTGATGATTCTTGGTGGTAATGATCAGTACACAAATCCCACTTGGCTCACGAAATTTTGTTCTTCTAGGTTGAAGCGTTCATCTACAGTAGCAGTTTTTATATTTAAGTTTCCCTCGGTTCTCTCCTATATAGATTGATGAATTTGGAACTCTAAATCCAACATGGTTTGTAGTAGCTCTTTGAAACTTGACAAAATAAAGGAGTTCTCCGATTTTTCTCTATGGTTTGTTTCCTCTTCAAGTAGCCCTAGGCACAGACTTTGGAAAAGCACTTTCATTGAGAGGTGTTGCCAAGCTTCTAAGAAATAACGAGTTTCCGAAATACCAGCAAATATTTTTTCACCCAATCTTGATGATACTTGGAGCTAATGATCAGTACACAAATCCCACTTGGCTCACCAAATTTTGTTCTTCTTGGTTGAAGCGTTCGTCTACAGTAGCAGTTTTTATATTTAGGTTTCCCTCTGTTCTCTCCTATATAGAAAGATGAATTTGGAACTCTAAATCCAACATGGTTTGTAGTAGCTCTTTGAAACTTGACAAAATAAAGGAGTTCTCAGTTTTGTCTCTATGGTTTGTTTCCTCTTCAAGTAGCCCTAGGCACAGACTGTGGAAAGCACTTTCATTGAGATGGGTTGCCAAGCTTCTAAGAAATAACGAGTTTCGAAATACCAGCAAATATTTTTTCACACAATCTTGTTGATACTTGGTGGTAATGATCAGTACACAAATCCCACTTGGCTCACCAAATTTTGTTCTTCTAGGTTGAAGCGTTCGTCTACAGTAGCAGTTTTTATATTTAGGTTTCCCTCTGTTCTCTCCTATATAGATAGATGAATTTGGAACTCTAAATCCAACATGGTTTGTAGTAGCTCTTTGAAACTTGAGAAAATAAAGGAGTTCTCAGTTTTGTCTCTATGGTTTGTTTCCTCTTAAAGTAGCCCTAGGCACAGACTGTGGAAAGCACTTTCATTGAGATGGGTTGCCAAGCTTCTAAGAAATAACGAGTTTCCGAAATACCAGCAAATATTTTTTCACACAATCTAGTTGATACTTGGTGGTAATGATCAGTACACAAATCCCACTTGGCTCACCAAATTTTGTTCTTTTAGGTTGAAGCGTTCGTCTACAGTAACAGTTTTTATAATTAGGTTTCTCTCTGTTCTCTCCTATATAGATAGATGAATTTGGAACTCTAAATCCAACATGGTTTGTAGTAGCTCTTTGAAACTTGACAAAATAAAGGAGTTCTCAGATTAGTCTCTATGGTTTGTTTCCTCTTCAAGTAGCCCTAGGCACAGACTGTGGAAAAGTACTTTCATTGAGAGGGGTTGCCAAACTTCTAAGAAATAAGGAGTTTCCGAAATACCAGCAAATATTTTTTCACCCAATCTTGATGATACTTGGTGGTAATGATCAGTACACAAATCCCAATTGGCTTACCAAATTTTGTTCTTCTAAGTTGAAGCGTTCGTCTACAGTAGGAGTTTTTATATTTAGGTTTCCCTCTGTTCTCTCCTATATAGATAGATGAATTTGGAACTCTAAATCCAACATGGTTTGTAGTAGCTCTTTGAAACTTGACAAAATAATGGAGTTCTCAGATTTGTCTCTATCGTTTGTTTCCTCTTCAAGTAGCCGTAGGCACAGACTGTGGGAAAGCACTTTCATTGAGATGGGTTGCCAAGCTTCTAAGAAATAACGAGTTTCCGAAATACCAGCAAATATTTTTTCACCCAATCTTGAGGATACTTGGTGGTAATGATCAGTACACAAATCCCACTTGGCTTACCAAATTTTTTTCTTCTAGGTTGAAGCGTTCGTCTACAGTAGCAGTTTTTATATTTAAGTTTCCCTCGGTTCTCTCCTATATAGATAGATGAATTTGGTACTCTAAATCCAACATGGTTTGTAGTAGCTCTTTGAAACTGACAAAATAAAGGAGTTCTCAGTTTTGTCTCTATCGTTTATTTCCTCTTCAAGTAGCCCTAGGCACAGACTGTGGAAAAGCACTTTCATTGAGAGGGGTTGCCAAGCTTCTAAGAAATAACGAGTTTCGAAATAACAGCAAATATTTTTTCACCCAAATTTGATGATTCTTGGTGGTAATGATCAGTACACAAATCCCACTTGGCTCACGAAATTTTGTTCTTCTAGTTTGAAGCTTTCGTCTACATTAGCAGTTTTTATATTTAGGTTTCCCTTTGTTCTCTCGTATTTAGATAGACGAATTTGGAACTCTAAATCCAACATGGTTTGTAGTAGCTCTTTGAAACTTGACAAAATAAAGGAGTTCTCAGTTTTGTCTCTATGGTTTGTTTCCTCTTCAAGTAGCCCTAGGCACAGACTGTGGAAAGCACTTTCATTGAGAGGGGTTGCCAAGCTTCTAAGAAATAACGAGTTTCCGAAATACCAGCAAATATTTTTTCACCCAAATTTGATGTTTCTTGGTGGTAATGATCAGTACACAAATCCCACTTGGCTCACCAAATTTTGTTCTTCTAGGTTGAAGCGTTCTTCTACAGTAGCAGTTTTTATATTTAGGTTTCTCTCTGTTCTCTCCTATATAGATAGATGAATTTGGAACTCTAAATCCAACATGGTTTGTAGTAGCTCCTTGAAACTTGACAAAATAAAGGAGGTCTCAGATTTGTCTCTATGGTTTTTTTCCTCTTCAAGTAGCCGTAGGCACAGACTGTGGGAAAGCACTTTCATTGAGAGGGGTTGCCAAGCTTCTAAGAAATAACGAGTTTCGAAATACCAGCAAATATTTTTTCACCCAAATTTGATGATTCTTGGTGGTAATGATCAGTACACAAATCCCATTTGGCTCACGAAATTTTGTTCTTCTAGGTTGAAGCGTTCGTCTACAGTAGCAGTTTTTATATTTAAGTTTCCCTCGGTTCTCTCCTATATAGATAGATGAATTTGGAACTCTAAATACAACATGGTTTGTAGTAGCTCTTTGAAACTTGACAAAATAAAGGAGTTCTCCGATTTTTCTCTATGGTTTGTTTCCTCTTCAAGTAGCCCTAGGCACAGACTGTGGAAAGCACTTTCATTGAGATGGGTTGCCAAGCTTCTAAGAAATAACGAGTTTCCGAAATACCAGCAAATATTTTTTCACACAATCTTGTTGATACTTTCGGTAATGATCAGTACACAAATCCCACTTGGCTCACCAAATTTTGTTCTTCTAGTTTGAAGCGTTCGTCTACAGTGGCAGTTTTTATATTTAGGTTTCTCTCTGTTCTCTCCTATATAGATAGATAAATTTGGAACTCTAAATCCAACAGGGTTTGTAGTAGCTCTTTGAAACTTGACAAAATAAAGAAGGTCTCAGATTTGTCTCTATGGTTTGTTTCCTCTTCAAGTAGCCCTAGGCACAGACTGTGGTAAAGCACTTTCATTGAAGGGGTTGAAAAGCTTCTAAGAAATAACGATTTTCGAAATACCAGCAAATATTTTTTCACCCAAATTTGATGATTCTTGGTGGTAATGATCAGTACACAAATCCCACTTGGCTCACGAAATTTTGTTCTTCTAGGTTGAAGCGTTCGTCTACAGTAGCAGTTTTTATATTTAGGTTTCCCTCTGTTCTCTCCTATATAGATAGATGAATTTGGAACTCTAAATCCAACATGCTTTGTAGTAGCTCCTTGAAACTTGACAAAATAAAGGAGTTCTCATTTTTGTCTCTATGGTTTGGTTCCTCTTCAAGTAGCCCTAGGCACACACTGTGGAAAAGCACTTTCAGTGAGAGGGTTTGCCAAGCTTCTAAGAAATTACGAGTTTCCGAAATACCAGCAAATATTTTTTCACCCAATCTTGATGATACTTGGTGGTAATGATCAGTACACAAATCCCACTTGGCTTACCAAATTTTGTTCTTCTAAGTTGAAGCGTTCGTCTACAGTAGCAGTTTTTATATTTATTTTTCCCTCTGTTCTCTCCTATATAGATAGATGAATTTGGAACTCTAAATCCAACATGGTTTGTAGTAACACTTTGAAACTTGACAAAATAAAGGAGTTCTCAGTTTTGTCTCTGTGGTTTGTTTCCTCTTCACATAGCCCTAACCACAGACTGTGGAAAAGCACTTTCATTGAGAGGGGTTGCCAAGCTTCTAAGAAATTACGAGTTTCCGAAATACCAGCAAATATTTTTTCACCAAATCTTGATGATACTTGGTGCTAATGATCAGTACACAAATCCCACTTGGCTCACCAAATTTTGTTCTTCTAGGTTGAAGCGTTCGTCTACAGTAGCAGTTTTTATATTTAGGTTTCTCTCTGTTCTCTCCTATATAGATAGATGAATTTGGAACTCTAAATCCAACATGGTTTGTAGTAGCTTTTTGAAACTTGACAAAATAAAGGAGGTCTCAGATTTGTCTCTATGGTTTGTTTCCTCTTCAAGTAGCCCTAGGCACATACTGTGGAAAAGCACTTTCATTGAGAGGGGTTGCCAAGCTTCTAAGAAATAACGAGTTTCGAAATACCAGCAAATATTTTTTCACCCAAATTTGATGATTCTTGGTGGTAATGATCAGTACACAAATCCAACTTGGCTCACGAAATTTTGTTCTTCTAGTTTGAAGCGTTCGTCTACAGTAGCATTTTTTATATTTAGGTTTCCCTTTGTTCTCTCCTATATAGATAGATGAATTTGGAACTCTAAATCCAACATGGTTTGTAGTAGCTCTTTGAAACTTGACAAAATAAAGGAGTTCTCAGTTTTGTCTCTATGGTTTGTTTCCTCTTCAAGTAGCCCTAGGCACAGACTGTGGAATAGCACTTTCATTGAGAGCGGTTGCCAAGCTTCTAAGAAATAAGGAGTTTCCGAATACCAGCAAATATTTTTTCACCCAATCTTGATGATACTTGGTGGTAATGATCAGTACACAAATCCCACTTGGCTTACCAAATTTTGTTCTTCTAGGTTGAAGCGTTCGTCTACAGTAGCAGTTTTTATATTTAAGTTTCCCTCGGTTCTCTCCTATATAGATAGATGAATTTGGTACTCTAAATCCAACATGGTTTGTAGTAGCTCTTTGAAACTGACAAAATAAAGGAGTTCTCAGTTTTGTCTCTATCGTTTGTTTCCTCTTCAAGTAGCCCTAGGCACAGACTGTGGAAAAGCACTTTCATTGAGAGGGGTTGCCAAGCTTCTAAGAAATAACGAGTTTCGAAATAACAGCAAATATTTTTTCACCCAAATTTGATGATTCTTGGTGGTAATGATCAGTACACAAATCCCACTTGGCTCACGAAATTTTGTTCTTCTAGTTTGAAGCTTTCGTCTACATTAGCAGTTTTTATATTTAGGTTTCCCTTTGTTCTCTCGTATTTAGATAGACGAATTTGGAACTCTAAATCCAACATGGTTTGTAGTAGCTCTTTGAAACTTGACAAAATAAAGGAGTTCTCAGTTTTGTCTCTATGGTTTGTTTCCTCTTCAAGTAGCCCTAGGCACAGACTGTGGAAAGCACTTTCATTGAGAGGGGTTGCCAAGCTTCTAAGAAATAACGAGTTTCCGAAATACCAGCAAATATTTTTTCACCCAAATTTGATGTTTCTTGGTGGTAATGATCAGTACACAAATCCCACTTGGCTCACCAAATTTTGTTCTTCTAGGTTGAAGCGTTCTTCTACAGTAGCAGTTTTTATATTTAGGTTTCTCTCTGTTCTCTCCTATATAGATAGATGAATTTGGAACTCTAAATAAAATATGGTTTGTAGTAGCTCCTTGAAACTTGACAAAATAAAGGAGGTCTCAGATTTGTCTCTATGGTTTGTTTCCTCTTCAAGTAGCCGTAGGCACAGACTGTGGGAAAGCACTTTCATTGAGAGGGGTTGCCAAGCTTCTAAGAAATAACGAGTTTCGAAATACCAGCAAATATTTTTTCACCCAAATTTGATGATTCTTGATGGTAATGATCAGTACACAAATCCCATTTGGCTCACGAAATTTTGTTCTTCTAGGTTGAAGCGTTCGTCTACAGTAGCAGTTTTTATATTTAAGTTTCCCTCGGTTCTCTCCTATATAGATAGATGAATTTGGAACTCTAAATACAACATGGTTTGTAGTAGCTCTTTGAAACTTGACAAAATAAAGGAGTTCTCCGATTTTTCTCTATGGTTTGTTTCCTCTTCAAGTAGCCCTAGGCACAGACTGTGGAAAGCACTTTCATTGAGATGGGTTGCCAAGCTTCTAAGAAATAACGAGTTTCCGAAATACCAGCAAATATTTTTTCACACAATCTTGTTGATACTTGGCGGTAATGATCAGTACACAAATCCCACTTGGCTCACCAAATTTTGTTCTTCTAGTTTGAAGCGTTCGTCTACAGTAGCAGTTTTTATATTTAGGTTTCTCTCTGTTCTCTCCTATATAGATAGATAAATTTGGAACTCTAAATCCAACAGGGTTTGTAGTAGCTCTTTGAAACTTGACAAAATAAAGAAGGTCTCAGATTTGTCTCTATGGTTTGTTTCCTCTTCAAGTAGCCCTAGGCACAGACTGTGGTAAAGCACTTTCATTGAAGGGGTTGAAAAGCTTCTAAGAAATAACGATTTTTGAAATACCAGCAAATATTTTTTCACCCAAATTTGATGATTCTTGGTGGTAATGATCAGTACACAAATCCCACTTGGCTCACGAAATTTTGTTCTTCTAGGTTGAAGCGTTCGTCTACAGTAGCAGTTTTTATATTTAGGTTTCCCTCTGTTCTCTCCTATATAGATAGATGAATTTGGAACTCTAAATCCAACATGCTTTGTAGTAGCTCCTTGAAACTTGACAAAATAAAGGAGTTCTCATTTTTGTCTCTATGGTTTGGTTCCTCTTCAAGTAGCCCTAGGCACACACTGTGGAAAAGCACTTTCACTGAGAGGGTTTGCCAAGCTTCTAAGAAATTACGAGTTTCCGAAATACCAGCAAATATTTTTTCACCCAATCTTGATGATACTTGGTGGTAATGATCAGTACCCAAATCCCACTTGGCTCACCAAATTTTGTTCTTCTAGGATGAAGCATTCGTCTACAGTAGCAGTTTTTATATTTCGTTCCCCTCTGTTCTCTCCTATATAGATAGATGAATTTGGAACTCTAAATCCAGCATGGTTTGTAGTAGCTCTTTGAAACTTGACAAAATAAAGAAATTCCCTGTTTTGTCTCTATGGTTTGTTTCCTCTTCAAGTAGCCTTAGGCACAGACTGTGGATAAGCACTTTCATTGAGAGGGGTTGCCAAGCTTCTAAGAAATAACGAGTTTCCGAAATACCAGCAAATATTTTTTCACCCAAATTTGATGATACTTGGTGGTAATGATCAGTACACAAATCCCACTTGGCTTACCAAATTTTGTTCTTCTAAGTTGAAGCGTTCGTCTACAGTAGCAGTTTTTATATTTATTTTTCCCTCTGTTCTCTCCTATATAGATAGATGAATTTGGAACTCTAAATCCAACATGGTTTGTAGTAACACTTTGAAACTTGACAAAATAAAGGAGTTCTCAGTTTTGTCTCTGTGGTTTGTTTCCTCTTCACATAGCCCTAACCACAGACTGTGGAAAAGCACTTTCATTGAGAGGGGTTGCCAAGCTTCTAAGAAATTACGAGTTTCCGAAATACCAGCAAATATTTTTTCACCAAATCTTGATGATACTTGGTGCTAATGATCAGTACACAAATCCCACTTGGCTCACCAAATTTTGTTCTTCTAGGTTGAAGCGTTCGTCTACAGTAGCAGTTTTTATATTTAGGTTTCTCTCTGTTCTCTCCTATATAGATAGATGAATTTGGAACTCTAAATCCAACATGGTTTGTAGTAGCTTTTTGAAACTTGACAAAATAAAGGAGGTCTCAGATTTGTCTCTATGGTTTGTTTCCTCTTCAAGTAGCCCTAGGCACATACTGTGGAAAAGCACTTTCATTGAGAGGGGTTGCCAAGCTTCTAAGAAATAACGAGTTTCGAAATACCAGCAAATATTTTTTCACCCAAATTTGATGATTCTTGGTGGTAATGATCAGTACACAAATCCAACTTGGCTCACGAAATTTTGTTCTTCTAGTTTGAAGCGTTCGTCTACAGTAGCATTTTTTATATTTAGGTTTCCCTTTGTTCTCTCCTATATAGATAGATGAATTTGGAACTCTAAATCCAACATGGTTTGTAGTAGCTCTTTGAAACTTGACAAAATAAAGGAGTTCTCAGATTTCCCACTATGGTTTGTTTCCTCTTAAAGTAGCCCTAGGCACAGACTGTGGAATAGCACTTTCATTGAGAGGGGTTGCCAAGCTTCTAAGAAATAAGGAGTTTCCGAATACCAGCAAATATTTTTTCACCCAATCTTGATGATACTTGGTGGTAATGATCAGTACACAAATCCCACTTGGCTTACCAAATTTTGTTCTTCTAGGTTGAAGCGTTCGTCTACAGTAGCAGTTTTTATATTTAAGTTTCCCTCGGTTCTCTCCTATATAGATAGATGAATTTGGTACTCTAAATCCAACATGGTTTGTAGTAGCTCTTTGAAACTGACAAAATAAAGGAGTTCTCAGTTTTGTCTCTATCGTTTGTTTCCTCTTCAAGTAGCCCTAGGCACAGACTGTGGAAAAGCACTTTCATTGAGAGGGGTTGCCAAGCTTCTAAGAAATAACGAGTTTCGAAATAACAGCAAATATTTTTTCACCCAAATTTGATGATTCTTGGTGGTAATGATCAGTACACAAATCCCACTTGGCTCACGAAATTTTGTTCTTCTAGTTTGAAGCTTTCGTCTACATTAGCAGTTTTTATATTTAGGTTTCCCTTTGTTCTCTCGTATTTAGATAGACGAATTTGGAACTCTAAATCCAACATGGTTTGTAGTAGCTCTTTGAAACTTGACAAAATAAAGGAGTTCTCAGTTTTGTCTCTATGGTTTGTTTCCTCTTCAAGTAGCCCTAGGCACAGACTGTGGAAAGCACTTTCATTGAGAGGGGTTGCCAAGCTTCTAAGAAATAACGAGTTTCCGAAATACCAGCAAATATTTTTTCACCCAAATTTGATGTTTCTTGGTGGTAATGATCAGTACACAAATCCCACTTGGCTCACCAAATTTTGTTCTTCTAGGTTGAAGCGTTCTTCTACAGTAGCAGTTTTTATATTTAGGTTTCTCTCTGTTCTCTCCTATATAGATAGATGAATTTGGAACTCTAAATAAAACATGGTTTGTAGTAGCTCCTTGAAACTTGACAAAATAAAGGAGGTCTCAGATTTGTCTCTATGGTTTGTTTCCTCTTCAAGTAGCCGTAGGCACAGACTGTGGGAAAGCACTTTCATTGAGATGGGTTGCCAAGCTTCTAAGAAATAACGAGTTTCCGAAATACCAGCAAATATTTTTTCACACAATCTTGTTGATACTTGGCGGTAATGATCAGTACACAAATCCCACTTGGCTCACCAAATTTTGTTCTTCTAGTTTGAAGCGTTCGTCTACAGTAGCAGTTTTTATATTTAGGTTTCTCTCTGTTCTCTCCTATATAGATAGATAAATTTGGAACTCTAAATCCAACAGGGTTTGTAGTAGCTCTTTGAAACTTGACAAAATAAAGAAGGTCTCAGATTTGTCTCTATGGTTTGTTTCCTCTTCAAGTAGCCCTAGGCACAGACTGTGGTAAAGCACTTTCATTGAAGGGGTTGAAAAGCTTCTAAGAAATAACGATTTTCGAAATACCAGCAAATATTTTTTCACCCAAATTTGATGATTCTTGGTGGTAATGATCAGTACACAAATCCCACTTGGCTCACGAAATTTTGTTCTTCTAGGTTGAAGCGTTCGTCTACAGTAGCAGTTTTTATATTTAGGTTTCCCTCTGTTCTCTCCTATATAGATAGATGAATTTGGAACTCTAAATCCAACATGCTTTGTAGTAGCTCCTTGAAACTTGACAAAATAAAGGAGTTCTCATTTTTGTCTCTATGGTTTGGTTCCTCTTCAAGTAGCCCTAGGCACACACTGTGGAAAAGCACTTTCACTGAGAGGGTTTGCCAAGCTTCTAAGAAATTACGAGTTTCCGAAATACCAGCAAATATTTTTTCACCCAATCTTGATGATACTTGGTGGTAATGATCAGTACCCAAATCCCACTTGGCTCACCAAATTTTGTTCTTCTAGGATGAAGCATTCGTCTACAGTAGCAGTTTTTATATTTCGTTCCCCTCTGTTCTCTCCTATATAGATAGATGAATTTGGAACTCTAAATCCAGCATGGTTTGTAGTAGCTCTTTGAAACTTGACAAAATAAAGAAATTCTCTGTTTTGTCTCTATGGTTTGTTTCCTCTTCAAGTAGCCTTAGGCACAGACTGTGTATAAGCACTTTCATTGAGAGGGGTTGCCAAGCTTCTAAGAAATAACGAGTTTCCGAAATACCAGCAAATATTTTTTCACCCAAATTTGATGATACTTGGTGGTAATGATCAGTACACAAATCCCACTTGGCTTACCAAATTTTGTTCTTCTAAGTTGAAGCGTTCGTCTACAGTAGCAGTTTTTATATTTATTTTTCCCTCTGTTCTCTCCTATATAGATAGATGAATTTGGAACTCTAAATCCAACATGGTTTGTAGTAACACTTTGAAACTTGACAAAATAAAGGAGTTCTCAGTTTTGTCTCTGTGGTTTGTTTCCTCTTCACATAGCCCTAACCACAGACTGTGGAAAAGCACTTACATTGAGAGGGGTTGCCAAGCTTCTAAGAAATTACGAGTTTCCGAAATACCAGCAAATATTTTTTCACCAAATCTTGATGATACTTGGTGGTAATGATCAGTACCCAAATCCCACTTGGCTCACCAAATTTTGTTCTTCTAGGTTGAAGCGTTCGTCTACAGTAGCAGTTTTTATATTTAGGTTTCTCTCTGTTCTCTCCTATATAGATAGATGAATTTGGAACTCTAAATCCAACATGGTTTGTAGTAGCTTTTTGAAACTTGACAAAATAAAGGAGGTCTCAGATTTGTCTCTATGGTTTGTTTCCTCTTCAAGTAGCCCTAGGCACATACTGTGGAAAAGCACTTTCATTGAGAGGGGTTGCCAAGCTTCTAAGAAATAACGAGTTTCGAAATACCAGCAAATATTTTTTCACCCAAATTTGATGATTCTTGGTGGTAATGATCAGTACACAAATCCAACTTGGCTCACGAAATTTTGTTCTTCTAGTTTGAAGCGTTCGTCTACAGTAGCATTTTTTATATTTAGGTTTCCCTTTGTTCTCTCCTATATAGATAGATGAATTTGGAACTCTAAATCCAACATGGTTTGTAGTAGCTCTTTGAAACTTGACAAAATAAAGGAGTTCTCAGATTTCCCTCTATGGTTTGTTTCCTCTTAAAGTAGCCCTAGGCACAGACTGTGGAATAGCACTTTCATTGAGAGGGGTTGCCAAGCTTCTAAGAAATAAGGAGTTTCCGAATACCAGCAAATATTTTTTCACCCAATCTTGATGATACTTGGTGGTAATGATCAGTACACAAATCCCACTTGGCTTACCAAATTTTGTTCTTCTAGGTTGAAGCGTTCGTCTACAGTAGCAGTTTTTATATTTAAGTTTCCCGCGGTTCTCTCCTATATAGATAGATGAATTTGGTACTCTAAATCCAACATGGTTTGTAGTAGCTCTTTGAAACTGACAAAATAAAGGAGTTCTCAGTTTTGTCTCTATGGTTTGTTTCCTCTTCAAGTAGCCCTAGGCACAGACTGTGGAAAGCACTTTCATTGAGAGGGGTTGCCAAGCTTCTAAGAAATAACGAGTTTCGAAATAACAGCAAATATTTTTTCACCCAAATTTGATGATTCTTGGTGGTAATGATAAGTACACAAATCCCACTTGGCTCACGAAATTTTGTTCTTCTAGTTTAAAGCTTTCGTCGACAGTAGCAGTTTTTATATTTAGGTTTCCCTTTGTTCTCTCGTATTTAGATAGATGAATTTGGAACTCTAAATCCAACATGGTTTGTAGTAGCTCTTTGAAACTGACAAAATAAAGGAGTTCTCAGTTTTGTCTCTATGGTTTGTTTCCTCTTCAAGTAGCCCTAGGCACAGACTGTGGAAAAGCACTTTTATTGAGAGGGGTTCCCAAGCTTCTAAGAAATTCCGAGTTTCCGAAATACCAGCAAATATTTTTTCACCCAATCTTGATGATACTTGGTGGTAATGATCAGTACACAAATCCCACATGGCTCACCAAATTTTGTTCTTCTAGGTTGAAGCGTTCGTCTACAGTAGCAGTTTTTATATTTAGGTTTCCCTCTGTTCTCTCCTATATAGATAGATGAATTTGGAACTCTAAATCCCAACATGGTTTGTAGTAGCTCTTTGAAACTTGACAAAATAAAGGAGTTCTCAGTTTTGTCTCTATGGTTTGTTTCCTCTTAAAGTAGCCCTAGGCACAGACTGTGCAAAAGCACTTTCATTGAGAGTGGTTGCCAAGCTTCTAAGAAATTACGCGTTTCCGAAATACCAGCAAATATTTTTTCACCCAATCTTGATGATACTTGGAGCGAATGATCAGTACACAAATCCCACTTGGCTCACCAAATTTTTGTTCTTCTAGGTTGAAGCGTTCGTCTACAGTAGCAGTTTTTATATTTAGGTTTCCCTCTGTTCTCTCCTATATAGAAAGATGTATTTGGAACTCTAAATCCAACATGGTTTGTAGTAGCTCTTTGATACTTGACAAAATAAAGGAGTTCTCAGTTTTGTCTCTATGGTTTGATTCCTCTTTAAGTAGCCCTAGGCACAGACTGTGGAAAAGCACTTTCATTGAGAGGGGTTGCCAAGCTTCTAAGAAATAACGAGATTCGAAATAACAGCAAATATTTTTCACCCAAATTTGATGATTCTTGGTGGTAATGATCAGTACACAAATCCCACTTGGCTCACTAAATTTTGTTCTTCTAGTTTGAAGCTTTCGTCTACAGTAGCAGTTTTTATATTTAGGTTTCCATTTGTTCTCTCGTATTTAGATAGATGAATTTGGAACTCTAAATCCAACATGGTTTGTAGTAGCTATTTGGAACTTGACAAAATAAAGGGGGTCTCAGATTTGTCTCTATGGCTGGTTTCCTCTTCAATTAGCCCTAGGCACAGACTGTGGAAAAGCACTTTCATTGAGAGGGGTTGCCAAGCTTCTAAGAAGTAACGAGTTCGAAATACCAGCAAATATTTTTTCACCCAATCTTGATGATACTTGGTGGTAATGATCAGTACACAAATCGCACTTGGCTTACCAAATTTTGTTCTTCTAGGTTGAAGGCGTTCGTGTACAGTAGCAGTTTTTATATTTAGGTTTCTCTCTGTTCTCTCCTATATAGATAGATGAATTTGGAACTCTAAATCCAACATGGTTGTAGTAGCTCTTTTGAAACTTGTCAAAATAAAGGAGTTCTCAGATTTGTCTCTATGTTTTGTTTTCTCTTCAAAAAGCCCTAGGCACAGACTGTGAAAAAGCACTTTCATTGAGAGGGGTTGCCAAGCTTATAAAAAAAAACGAGTTTCCGAAATACCAGCAAATATTTTTTCACCCAATCTTGATGATACTTGGTGGTAATGATCAGTACACAAATCCCACTTGGCTTACCAAATTTTCTTCTTCTAGGTTGAAGCGTTCGTCTACAGTAGCAGTTTTTATATTAAGTTTCCCTCTGTTCTCTCCTATATAGATAGATGAATTTGGAACTCTAAATCCAACATGCTTTGTAGTAGCTCTTGAAACTTGACAAAATAAAGGAGTTCTCAGATTTTTCTCTATGGTTTGTTTCCTCTTCAAGTAGCTCTAGGCACACACTGTGGAAAACCACTTTCATTGAGAGGGGTTGCCAAGCTTCTAAGAAATAACGAGTTTCCGAAATACCAGCAAATATTTTTTCACACAATCTTGATGATACTTGGTGGTAATGATCAGTACACAAATCCCACATGGCTCACCAAATTTTGTTCTTCTAGGTTGAAGCGTTCGTCTACAGTAGCAGTTTTTATATTTAGGTTTCCCTCTGTTCTCTCCTATATAGATAGATGAATTTGGAACTCTAAATCCAACATGGTTTGTAGTAGCTGTTTGAAACTTGACAAAATAAAGGAGTTCTCAGTTTTGTCTCTATGGTTTGTTTCCTCTTAAAGTAGCCCTAGGCACAGACTGTGGAAAGCACTTTCATTGAGATGGGTTGCCAAGCTTCTAAGAAATAACGAGTTTCCGAAATACCAGCAAATATTTTTTCACCCAATCCTGATGATACTTGGTGGTAATGATCAGTAAACAAATCCCACTTGGCTCACCAAATTTTGTTCTTCTAGGTTGAAGCGTTAGTCTACAGAAGCAGTTTTTAATATTTAGGTTCTCTCTGTTCTCTCCTATATAGATAGATGAATTTGGAACTCTAAATCCAACATGGTTTGTAGTAGCTCTTTGAAACTAGACAAAATAAAGGAGTTCTCAGTTTTGTCTCTATGGTTTGTTTCCTCTTCAAGTAGCCCTAGGCACAGACTGTGGAAAAAGCACTTTCATTGAGAGGGGTTGCCAAGCTTCTAAGAAATAACGAGTTTCCGAAATACCAGCAAATATTTTTTCACGAAAATTTGATGATTCTTGGTGGTAATGATCAGTACACAAATCCCACTTGGCTCACGAAATTTGTTCTTCTAGTTTGAAACTTTCGTCTACAGTAGCAGTTTTTATATTTAGGTTTCACTCTGTTTTCTCGTATATAGATAGATGAATTTGGAACTCTAATCAAACATGGTTTGTAGTAGCTCTTTGAACTTGACAAAATAAAGGAGTTCTCAGTTTTTTCTCTATGGTTTGTTTCCTCTTAAAGTAGTACTAGGAACAGACTGTGGAAAGCACTTTCATTGAGAGGGGTTGCCAAGCTTCTAAGAAATAACGAGTTTCCGAAATACCAGCAAATATTTTTTCACACAATCTTGTTGATACTTGGGGGTAATGATCCGTACACAAATCCCACTTGGCTCACGAAATTTTGTTCTTCTAGTTTGAAGCTTTCGTCTACAGTAGCAGTTTTTATATTTAGGTTTCCCTTTGTTCTCTCATATTTAGATAGATGAATTTGGAACTCTAAATCCAACATGGTTTGTACTAGCTCTTTGAAACTTGACAAATAAAGGAGTTCTCAGTTTTGTCTCTATGGTTTGTTTCCTCTTAAAGTAGACCTAGGCACAGACTGTGGAAATCACTTTCATTGAGATGGTTGCCAAGCTTCTAATAAATAACGAGTTTCCGAAATACCAGCAAATATTTTTTCACCCAATCTTGATGATACTTGGTAGTAATGATCAGTACACAAATCCCACTTGGCTTACTAAATTATGTTCTTCTAGGTTGAAGCGTTCGTCTACAGTAGCAGTTTTTATATTTAAGTTTCCCTCGGTTCTCTCCTATATAGATAGATGAATTTGGAACTCTAAATCCAACATGGTTTGTAGTAGCTCTTTGAAACTTGACAAAATAAAGGAGTTCTCAGTTTTGTCTCTATGGTTTGTTTCCTCTTCAAGTAGCCCTAGGCACAGACTGTGGAAAAGCACTTTCATTGAGAGGGGTTCCCAAGCTTCTAAGAAATTACGAGTTTCCGAAATACCAGCAAATATTTTTTTCACAAAATCTTGATGATACTTGGAGCTAATGATCAGTACACAAATCCCACTTGGCTCACCAAATTTTGTTCATCTAGGTTGAAGCGTTCGTCTACAGTAGCAGTTTTATATTTAGGTTTCCCTTTGTTCTCTCATATTTAGATAGATGAATTTGGAACTCTAAATCCAACATGGTTTGTAGTAGCTCTTTGAAACTTGACAAAATAAAGGAGTTCTCAGTTTTGTCTCTATGGTTTGTTTCCTCTTAAAGTAGACCTAGGCACAGACTGTGGAAATCACTTTCATTGAGATGGGTTGCCAAGCTTCTAAGAAATAACGAGTTTTCCGAAATACCAGCAAATATTTTTTCACCCAATCTTGATGATACTTGCTAGTAATTATCAGTACACAAATCCCACTTGGCTTACAAATTTTGTTCTTCTAGGTTGAAGCGTTCGTCTACAGTAGCAGTTTTTATATTTAAGTTTCCCTCGGTTCTCTCCTATATAGATAGATGAATTTGGAACTCTAAATCCAACATGGTTTGTAGTAGCTCTTTGAAACTTGACAAAATAAAGGAGTTCTCAGTTTTGTCTCTATGGTTTGTTTCCTCTTCAAGTAGCCCTAGGGCACAGACTGTGGAAAAGCACTTTCATTGAGAGGGGTTCCCAAGCTTCTTAAGAAATTACGAGTTCCGAAATACCAGCAAATATTTTTTTCACAAAATCTTGATGATACTTGGAGCTAATGATCAGTACACAAATCCCACTTTCTCACCAAATTTTGTTCTTCTAGGTGAAGCGTTCGTCTACAGTAGCAGTTTTTATATTTAGGTTTCCCTTTGTTCTCTCATATTTAGATAGATGAATTTGGAACTCTAAATCCAACATGGTTTGTAGTAGCTCTTTGAAACTTGACAAAATAAAGGAGTTCTCAGTTTTGTCTCTATGGTTTGTTTCCTCTTAAAGTAGACCTAGGCACAGACTGTGGAAATCACTTTCATTGAGATGGGTTGCCAAGCTTCTAAGAAATAACGAGTTTCCGAAATACCAGCAAATATTTTTCACCCAATCTTGATGATACTTGGTAGTAATTATCAGTACACAAATCCCACTTGGCTTACCAAATTTTGTTCTTCTAGTTGAAGCGTTCGTCTACAGTAGCAGTTTTTATATTTAAGTTTCCCTCGGTTCTCTCCTATATAGATAGATGAATTTGGAACTCTAAATCCAACATGGTTTGTAGTAGCTCTTTGAAACTTGACAAAATAAAGGAGTTCTCAGTTTTGTCTCTATGGTTTGTTTCCTCTTCAAGTAGCCCTAGGCACAGACTGTGGAAAAGCACTTTCATTGAGAGGGTTGCCAAGCTTCTAAGAAATTACGAGTTTCCGAAATACCAGCAAATATTTTTTCACCCAATCTTGATTATACTTGGTGATATTGATCAGTACACAAATCAGACTTGGCTCACCAAATTTTGTTCTTCTAGGTTGAAGCGTTTGTCTACAGTAGCAGTTTTTATATTTGGGTTTCCCTCTGTTCTCTCCTATATAGATAGATGAATTTGGAACTCTAAATCCAACATGGTTTGTAGTAGCACTTTGAAACTTGACAAAATAAAGGAGTTCTCAGTTTTGTCTCTATGGTTTGTTTCCTCTTAAATTAGCCCAAGCACAGACTCTGGAAAGCCCTTTCATTGAGATGGGTTGCCAAGCTTCTAAGAAATAACGAGTTTCCGAAATACCAGCAAATGTTTTTTCACACAATATTGTTGATACTTGGTGGTAATGATCAGTACACAAATCCCACTTGGCTCACCAAATTTTGTTCTTCTAGGTTGAAGCGTTCGTCTACATTAGCAGTTTTTATGTTTAGGTTTCTCTCTGTTCTCTCCTATATAGAAAGATGAATTTGGAACTCTAAATCCAACATGGTTTGTAGTAGCTCTTTGAAACTTGACAAAATAAAGGAGTTCTCAGATTTGTCTCTATGGTTTGTTTCCTCTTCAAGTAGCCCTAGGCACAGACTGTGTAAAAGCACTTTCATTGAGAGGGGTTGCCAAGCTTCTAAGAAATAACGAGTTTCCGAAATACCAGCAAATATTTTTTCACCCAATCTTGATGATACTTGGTGGTAATGATCAGTACACAAATCCCACTTGGCTTACCAAATTTTGTTCTTCTAAGTTGAAGCGTTCGTCTACAGTAGGAGTTTCTATATTTAGGTTTCCCTCTGTTCTCTCCTATATAAATAGATGAATTTGGAACTCTAAATCCAACATGGATTGTAGTAGCTCTTTGAAACTTGACAAAATAATGGAGTTCTCAGATTTGTCTCTATGGTTTGTTTCCTCTTCACATAGCCCTAGCCACAGACTGTGGAAATCATTTTCATAGAGAGGGTTGCCAAGCTTCTAAGAAATAACGAGTTTCCGAAATACCAGCAAAATATTTTTTCACCCAATCTTGATGACACTTGGTGGTAATGATCAGTACACAAATCCCACTTGGCTCACCAAATTTAGTTCTTCTAGGTTGAAGCTTTCGTCTACAGTAGCAGTTTTTATATTTAGGTTTCCCTCTGTTCTCTCCTATATAGATAGATGAATTTGGAACTCTAAATCCAACATGCTTTGTAGTAGCTCCTTGAAACTTGATAAAATAAAGGAGTTCTCAGTTTTGTCTCTATGGTTTGTTTCCTCTTCAAGTAGCCCTAGGCACAGACTGTGGAAAAGCACTTTCATTGAGAGGGGTTGCCAAGCTTCTAAGAAATAACGAGTTTCCGAAATACCAGCAAATATTTTTTTCACCCAAATTTGATGATTCTTGGTGGTAACGATCAGTACACAAATCCCACTTGGCTCACGAAATTTTGTACTTCTAGTTTGAAGCTTTCATCTACACTAGCAGTTTTTATATTTAGGTTTCCCTCTGTTCTCTCCTATATAGATAGATGAATTTGGAACTCGAAATCCAACATGGTATGTAGTAGCTCTTTGAAACTTGACAAAATAAAGGAGTTCTCAGTTTTGTCTCTATGGTTTGTTTCCTCTTAAAGTAGCCCTAGGCACAGACTGTGGAAATCACTTTCATTGAGATGGGTTGCCAAGCTTCTAAGAAATAACGAGTTTCCAAAATACCAGCAAATATTTTTTCACCCAATCTTGATGATACTTGGTGGTAATGATCAGTACACAAATCCCACTTGGCTTACCAAATTTAGTTCTTCTAGGTTGAAGCGTTCGTCTACAGTAGCAGTTTTTATATTTAGGTTTCCCTCTGTTCTCTCCTATACAGATTGATGAATTTGGAACTCTAAATCCAACATGGTTTGTAGTAGCTCTTTGAAACTTGACAAAATAAAGGAGTTATCAGTTTTGTCTCTATGGTTTGTTTCCTCTTCAAGTAGCCCTAGGCACAGACTGTGGAAAAGCACTTTCATTGAGAGGGGTTGCCAAGCTTCTAAGAAATAACGAGTTTCGAAATAACAGCAAATATTTTTTCACCCAAATTTGATGATTCTTGGTGGTAATGATCAGTACACAAATCCCACTTGGCTCACGAAATTTTGTTCTTCTAGTTTGAAGCATTCGTCTACAGTAGCAGTTTTTATATTTAGGTTTCCCTCTGTTCTCTCCCACATAGATAGATGAATTTGGAACTCTAAATCCAACATGGTTTGTAGTAGCTCTTTGAAACTTGACAAAATAAAGGAGTTCTCAAATTTGTCTCTATGGTTTGTTTCCTCTTCAAGTAGCCCTAGGCACAGACTGTGGAAAAGCACTTTCATTGAGAGGGGTTGCCAAGCTTCTAAGAAATAACGAGTTTCCGAAATACCATCAAATATTTTTTCACCCAATCTTGATGATACTTGGTGGTAATGATCAGTACACAAATCCCACGTGGCTTACCAAATTTTGTTCTTCTAGGTTGAAGCGTTCGTCTTACAGTAGCAGTTTTATATTTAGGTTCCCCTCTGTTCTCTCCTATATAGATAGATGAATTTGGAACTCTAAATCCAGCATGGTTTGTAGTCCTCTTTGAAACTTGACAAAATAAAGAAATTCCCTGTTTTGTCTCTATGGTTTGTTTCCTCTTCAAGTAGCCCTAGGCACAGACTGTGGAAAGCACTTTCATTGAGAGGGGTTGCCAAGCTTCTAAGAAATAACGAGTTTCTGAAATACCAGCAAATATTTTTAAACCCAAATTTGATGATACTTGGTGGTAATGATCAGTACACAATTCCCACTTGGCTTACCAAATTTTGTTTTCTAAGTTGAAGCGTTCGTCTACAGTAGCAGTTTTTATATTTAGGTTTCCCTCTGTTCTCTCCTATATAGATAGATGAATTTGGAACTCTAAATCCAACATGGTTTGTAGTAGCTCTTTGAAACTTGACAAAATAAAGGAGTTCTCAGTTTGGTCTCTCTGGTTTGTTTCCTCTTCAAGTACCCCTAGGAACCGACTGTGGAAATGCACTTTCATTGAGATGGGTTGCCAAGCTTCTAAGAAATATCGAGTTTCCGAAATACCAGCAAATAATTTTTCACCCAAACTTGATGATACTTGGTGGTAATGATCAGCACACAAATCCCGCTTGGCTCACCAAATTTTGTTCATCTAGGATGAAGCATTCGTGTACAGTAGCAGTTTTTATATTTAGGTTTCCCTCTGTTCTCTCCTATATAGATAGATGAATTTGGAACTCTAAATCCAACATGGATTGTAGTACCTCTTTGAAACTTGACAAAATAAAGGAGGTCTCAGTTTTGTCTTTATGGTTTGTTTCCTGTTAAAGTAGCCCTAGGCACAGACTGTGGAAAGCACTTTCATTGAGATTGGTTGCCAAGCTTCTAACAAATAACGAGTTTCCGAAATACCAGCAAATATTTTTTTCACCCAATCTTGATGATACTTCGTGGTAGTGATCAGTACACAAATCCCACTTGGCTCACCACATTTTGTTCTTCTAGGTTGAAGCGTTCGTCTACAGTAGCATTTTTTATATTTAGGTTTCCCTCTGTTCTCTCTCCTATACAGATAGATGAATTTGGAACTCTAAATCCAACATGGTTTGTAGTAGCTCTTTGAAACTTGACAAAATAAAGGAGCTCTCAGTTTTGTCTCTGTGGTTTGTTTCCTCTTCAAGTACCCCTAGGAACAGACTGTGGAAATGCACTTTCATTGAGATGGGTTGCCAAGCTTCTAAGAAATATCGAGTTTCCGAAATACCAGCAAATATTTTTTCACCCAAACTTGATGATACTTGGTGGTAATGATCAGCACACAAATCCCGCTTGGCTCACCAAATTTTGTTCTTCTAGGTTGAAGCGTTCGTCTACAGTAGCAGTTTTTTATTTAGGTTTCCCTCTGTTCTCTCCTATATAGATAGATGAATTTGGAACTCTAAATCCAACATGGTTTGTAGTAGCTCTTTGAAACTTGACAAAATAAAGGAGTTCTCAGTTTTGTCTTAATGGTTTGTTTCCTCTTAAAGTAGCCCTAGGCACAGACTGTGGAAAGCACTTTCATTGAGATGGGGTTGCCAAGCTTCTAAGAAATAACGAGTTTCCGAAATACCAGCAAATATTTTTTCACACAATCTAGTTGATACTTGGTGGTAATGATCAGTACACAAATCCCACTTGGCTCACCAAATTTTGTTCTTCTAGGTTGAAGCGTTCGTCTACAGTAGCAGTTTTTATATTTAGGTTTCCCTGTGTTCTCTCCTATATAGATAGATGAATTTGGACCTCTAAATACAACATGCTTTGTAGTAGCTCCTTGAAACTTGACAAAATAAAGGAGTTCTCAATTTTGTCTCTATGGTTTGTTTCCTCTTCAAGTAGCCCTAGGCACAGACTGTGGAAAAGCACTTTCATTGAGAGGGGTTGCCAAGCTTCTAAGAAATAACGAGTTACCGAAATAACAGCAAATATTTTTTCACCCAAATTTGATGATTCTTTTTGGTAATGATCAGTACACATATCCCACTTGGCTCACCAAATTTTGTTCTTCTAGGTTGAAGCGTTCGTCTACAGTAGCAGTTTTTATACTTAGGTTTTTCTTTGTTCTCTCCTATATAGATAGATGAATTTGGAACTCTAAATCCTACATGGTTTCTAGTAGCTCTTTGAAACTTGAAAAAATAACCGAGTTCTCAGTTTTGTCTCTATGGTTTGTTTCCTCTTCAAGTAGCCCTAGGCACAGACTGTGGAAAAGCACTTTCATTGAGAGGGGTTGCCAATCTTCTAAGAAAAAAAGGGTTTCCGAAATACCAGCAAATATTTTACACCCAATTTTGATGATACTTGGTGGTAATGATCAGTACACAAATCCCACTTGGCTCACCAAATTTTGTTCTTCTAGGTTGAAGCGTTCGTCTACAGTATCAGTTTTTACATTTAGGTTTTTCTCTGTTCTCTCATATATAGATAGATGAATTTGGAACTCTAAATCCTACATGGTTTCTAGTAGCTCTTTGAAACTTAACAAAATAAAGGAGTTCTCAGTTTTGTCTCTATGGTTTGTTTCCTCTTCAAGTAGCCCTAGTCACAGACTGTGGAAAAGCACTTTCATTGAGAGGGGTTGCCAAGCTTCTAAGAAATAACGAGTTTCCGAAATACCAGCAAATATTTTTTCACCCAAATTTGATGATTCTTGGTGGTAGTGATCAGTACACAAATCCCACTTGGCTCACGAAGTTTTGTTCTGCTACTTTGAAGCTTTTCGTCTACAGTAGCAGTTTTTATATTTAGGTTTCCCTCTGTTCTCTCCTATATAGATAGATGAATTTGGAACTCTAAATCCAACATGGTTTGTAGTAGCTCTTTGAAACTTGACAAAATAAAGGAGTTCTCAGTTTGTCTCTATGGTTTGTTTCCTCTTCAAGTAGACCTAGGCACAGACTGTGGAAATCACTTTCATTGAGATGGGTTGCCAAGCTTCTAAGAAATAACGAGTTTCCGAAATACCAGCAAATATTTTTTCACACAATCTTGTTGATACTTGGTGGTAATGATCAGTACACAAATCAAACTTGGCTCACCAAATTTTGTTCTTCTAGGTTGAAGCGTTCGTCTACAGTAGCAGTTTTTATATTTAGGTTTCTCTCTGTTCTTTCCTGTAGAGATAGATGAATTTGGAACTCTAAATCCAACAGGGTTTGTAGTAGCTCTTTGAAAATTGACAAAATAAAGGAGTTCTCAGTTTTGTCTCTATGGTTTGTTTCCTCTTCAAGTAGCCCTAGGCACAGACTGTGGAAAAGCACTTTTATTGAGAGGTGTTGCCAAGCTTCTAAGAAATAACGAGTTTCCGAAATACCAGCAAATATTTTTTCCCCCAATCTTGATGATACTTGGTGGTAATGATCTGTACACAAATCCCACTTGGCTTACTAAATTTTGTTCTTCTAGGTTGAAGCGTTAGTCTACAGTAGCAGTTTTTATATTTAGGTTTCCCTCTGTTCTCTCCTTTATGGATAGATGAATTTGGAACTCTAAATCCAACATGCTTTGTAGTAGCTCCTTGAAACTTGACAAAATAAAGGAGTTCTCAGTTTTGTCTCTATGGTTTGGTTCCTCTTCAAGTAGCCCTAGGCACAGACTGTGGAAAAGCACTTTCACTGAGAGGGTTTGCCAAGCTTCTAAGAAATTACGAGTTTCCGAAATACCAGCAAATATTTTTTCACCCAATCTTGATGATACTTGGTGGTAATGATCAGTACCCAAATCCCACTTTGGCTCACCAAATTTTGTTCTTCTAGGATGAAGCATTCGTCTAAAGTAGCAGTTTTTATATTTCGTTCTGCTCTGTTCTCTCCTATACAGATAGATGAATTTGGAACTCTAAATCCAACATGGTTTGTAGTAGCTCTTTGAAACTTGACAAAATAAAGGAGTTCTCAGTTTTGTCTCTATGGTTTGTTTCCTCTTAATGTAGACCTAGGCACAGACTGTGGAAAGCACTTTCATTGAGATGGGTTGCCAAGCTTCTAAGAAATAACGAGTTTCCGAAATACCAGCAAATATTTTTTCACACAATCTTGTTGATACTTGGTGGTAATGATCAGTACACAAATCCCACTTGGCTCACCAAATTTTGTTCTTCTAGGTTGAAGCGTTCGTCTACAGTAGCAATTTTTATATTTAGGTTTCTATCTGTTCTCTCCTATATAGATAGATGAATTTGGAACTCTAAATACAACATGGTTTGTAGTAGCTCTTTGAAACTTGACAAAATAAAGGAGTTCTCAGTTTTCTCTCTATGGTTTGTTTCCTCTTCAAGTAGTTTTAGGCACAGACTGTGGAAAAGCACTTTCATTGAGAGGGGTTGCCAAGCTTCTAAGAAATTACGAGTTTCCGAAATACCAGCAAATATTTTTTCACCCAATCTTGATGATACTTGGTGGTAATGATCAGTACCCAAATCCCACTTGGCTCACCAAATTTTGTTCTTCTAGGTTGAAGCGTTCGTCTACAGTAGCAGTTTTTATATTTCGTTCCCCTCTGTTCTCTCCTATATAGATAGATGAATTTGGAACTCTAAATCCAGCATGGTTTGTAGTAGCTCTTTGAAACTTGACAAAATAAAGAAATTCGCTGTTTTGTCTCTATGGTTTGTTTCCTCTTCAAGTAGCCCTAGGCACAGAATGTGGAAAAGCACTTTCATTGAGATGGGTTGCCAAGCTTCTAAGAAATAACGAGTTTCCGAAATACCATCAAATATTTTTTCACCCAATCTTGATGATACTTGGTGGTAATGATCAGTACACAAATCCCACTTGGCTTAGCAAATTTTGTTCTTCTAGGTTGAGCGTTCGTCTACATTAGCAGTTTTTTATATATAGGTTTCCCTCTGTTCTCTCCTATATAGATAGATGAATTTGGAACTCTAAATCCAACATGGTTTGTAGTAGCTCTTTGAAACTTGACAAAATAAAGGAGTTCTCAGTTTTGTCTCTATGGTTTGTTTCCTCTTCAAGTAGCCCTAGGCACAGACTGTGGAAAGCACTTTCAATGAGATGGGTTGCCAAGCTTCTAAGAAATAACGAGTTTAGGAAATACCAGCAAATATTTTTTCACCCAAATTTGATGATACTTTGTTGTAATGATCAGTACAGAAATCCCACTTGGCTCACGAAATTTTGTTCTTCTAGTTTGAAGCTTTCGTCTACAGTAGCAGTTTTTATATTTAGGTTTCCCTCTGTTCTCTCCTATATAGATAGATGAATTTGGAACTCTAAGTTCAACATGGTTTGTAGTAGCTCTTTGAAATTTGACAAAATAAAGGAGTTCTCAGTTTTGTCTCTATGGTTTGTTTCCTCTTCAAGTAGCCCTAGGCACAGACTGTGGAAAAGCACTTTTATTGAGAGGTGTTGCCAAGCTTCTAAGAAATAACGAGTTTCCGAAATACCAGCAAATATTTTTTCCCCCAATCTTGATGATACTTGGTGGTAATGATCTGTACACAAATCCCATTTGGCTTACTAAATTTTGTTCTTCTAGGTTGAAGCGTTAGTCTACAGTAGCAGTTTTTATATTTAGGTTTCCCTCTGTTCTCTCCTTTATGGATAGATGAATTTGGAACTCTAAATCCAACATGCTTTGTAGTAGCTCCTTGAAACTTGACAAAATAAAGGAGTTCTCAGTTTTGTCTCTATGGTTTGGTTCCTCTTCAAGTAGCCCTAGGCACAGACTGTGGAAAAGCACTTTCACTGAGATTGTTTGCCAAGCTTCTAAGAAATTACGAGTTTCCGAAATACCAGCAAATATTTTTTCACCCAATCTTGATGATACTTGGTGGTAATGATCAGTACCCAAATCCCACTTTGGCTCACCAAATTTTGTTCTTCTAGGATGAAGCATTCGTCTAAAGTAGCAGTTTTTATATTTCGTTCTGCTCTGTTCTCTCCTATACAGATAGATGAATTTGGAACTCTAAATCCAACATGGTTTGTAGTAGCTCTTTAAAACTTGACAAAATAAAGGAGTTCTCAGTTTTGTCTCTATGGTTTGTTTCCTCTTAAAGTAGACCTAGGCACAGACTGTGGAAAGCACTTTCATTGAGGTGGGTTGCCAAGCTTCTAAGAAATAACGAGTTTCCGAAATACCAGCAAATATTTTTTCACACAATCTTGTTGATACTTGGTGGTAATGATCAGTACACAAATCCCACTTGGCTCACCAAATTTTGTTCTTCTAGGTTGAAGCGTTCGTCTACAGTAGCAGTTTTTATATTTAGGTTTCTATCTGTTCTCTCCTATATAGATAGATGAATTTGGAACTCTAAATACAACATGGTTTGTAGTAGCTCTTTGAAACTTGACAAAATAAAGGAGTTCTCAGTTTTCTCTCTATGGTTTGTTTCCTCTTCAAGTAGTTTTAGGCACAGACTGTGGAAAAGCACTATCATTGAGAGGGGTTGCCAAGCTTCTAAGAAATTACGAGTTTCCGAAATACCAGCAAATATTTTTTCACCCAATCTTGATGATACTTGGTGGTAATGATCAGTACCCAAATCCCACTTGGCTCACCAAATTTTGTTCTTCTAGGTTGAAGCGTTCGTCTACAGTAGCAGTTTTTATATTTCGTTCCCCTCTGTTCTCTCCTATATAGATAGATGAATTTGGAACTCTAAATCCAGCATGGTTTGTAGTAGCTCTTTGAAACTTGACAAAATAAAGAAATTCGCTGTTTGGTCTCTATGGTTTGTTTCCTCTTCAAGTAGCCCTAGGCACAGAATGTGGAAAAGCACTTTCATTGAGATGGGTTGCCAAGCTTCTAAGAAATAAGGAGTTTCCGAAATAACATCAAATATTTTTTCACCCAATCTTGATGATACTTGGTGGTAATGATCAGTACACAAATCCCACTTGGCTTAGCAAATTTTGTTCTTCTAGGTTGAGCGTTCGTCTACATTAGCAGTTTTTTATATTTAGGTTTCCCTCTGTTCTCTCCTATATAGATAGATGAATTTGGAACTCTAAATCCAACATGGTTTGTAGTAGCTCTTTGAAACTTGACAAAATAAAGGAGTTCTCAGTTTTGTCTCTATGGTTTGTTTCCTCTTCAAGTAGCCCTAGGCACAGACTGTGGAAAGCACTTTCAATGAGATGGGTTGCCAAGCTTCTAAGAAATAACGAGTTTAGGAAATACCAGCAAATATTTTTTCACCCAAATTTGATGATACTTTGTTGTAATGATCAGTACAGAAATCCCACTTGGCTCACGAAATTTTGTTCTTCTAGTTTGAAGCTTTCGTCTACAGTAGCAGTTTTTATATTTAGGTTTCCCTCTGTTCTCTCCTATATAGATAGATGAATTTGGAACTCTAAGTTCAACATGGTTTGTAGTAGCTCTTTGAAATTTGACAAAATAAAGGAGTTCTCAGTTTTGTCTCTATGGATTGTTTCCTCTTCTATTAGCCCTAGGCACAGACTGTGGAAAGCAATTTCATTGAGAATGGTTGCCAAGCTTCTAAGAAATAACGAGTTTCTGAAATACCAGCAAATATTTTTTCACCCAATCTTGATAATACTTGGTGGTAATGTTCAGTACACAACTCCCACTTGGCTCACCAAATTTTGTTCTTCTAGGTTGAAGCGTTCGTCGACAGTAGCAGTTTTTATATTTAGGTTTCACTATGTTTTCTTATATATAGATAGAAGAATCTGGAACTCTAATCCAACATGGTTTGTAGTAGCTCTTTGAAATTGACAAAATAAAGGAGTTCTCAGTTTTGTCTCTATGGTTTGTTTCCTCTTCAAGTAGCCCTAGGCACAGACAGTGGAAAAGCACTTTCATTGAGAGGGGTTGCCAAGCTTCTAAGAAAGAACGAGTTTCCGAAATACCAGCAAATATTTTTTTACCCAATCTTGATGATACTTGTTGCTAATGATCAGTACGCAAATCCCACTTAGCTCACCAAATTTAGATCTTCTAGGTTGAAGCGTTCGTGTACAGTAGCAGTTTTTATATTTAGGTTTCCCTCTGTTCTCTCCTATATAGATAGATGAATTTGGAACTCTAAATCCAACATGGTTTTTAGTAGCTCTTTGAAGCTTGACAAAATAAAGGAGTTCTCAGATTTGTCTCTATGGTGTGTTTCCTCTTCAAGTAGCCCTAGGCACAGACTGTGGAAAAGCACTTTCACTGAGAGGGTTTGCCAAGCTTCTAAGAAAATACGAGTTTCCGAAATACCAGCAAATATTTTTTCACCCAATCTTGATGATACTTGGTGGTAATGATCAGTACCCAAATCCCACTTGCCTCACCAAATTTTGTTCTTCTAGGATGAAGCATTCGTCTCCAGGTAGCAGTTTTTATAATTCGTTCCCCTCTGTTCTCTCCTATATAGATAGATGAATTTGGAACTTTAAATCCAGTATGGTTTGTAGTAGCTCTTTGAAACTTGACAAAATAAAGAATTTCCCTGTTTTGTCTCTGTGGTTTGTTTCCTCTTCAAGTAGCCCTAGGAACAGACTGTGGAAAAGCACTTTCATTGAGATGGGTTGCCAAGCTTCTAAGAAATATCGAGTTTCCGAAATACCAGCAAATATTTTTTAACCCAAACTTGATGATACTTGGTGGTAATGATCAGTACACAAATCCCACTGGGCTCAACAAATTTTGTTCTTCTAGGATGAAGCATTCGTCAACAGTAGCAGTTTTTATATTTATTTGTCCCTCTGTTCTCTCCTATATAGATAGATGAATTTGGAACTCTAAATCCAGCATGGTTTGTAGTAGCTCTCTGAAACTTGACAAAATAAAGGAGTTCTCAGTTTTGTCTCTATGGTTTGTTTCCTCTTCAAGTAGCCCTAGGCACAGACTGTGGAAGAGCACTTTCATTGAGAGGGGTTGCCAAGCTTCTAAGAAATTACGAGTGTCCGAAATACCAGCAAATATTTTTTCACCCAATCTTGATGGTACTTGGTGGTAATGATCAGTACACAAATCCCACTTGGCTCACCAAATTTTGTTTTTCTAGGATGAAGTGTTCGTCTACAGTAGCCGTTTTTATATTTAGGTTTCCCTCTGTTCTCTCCTATATAGATCGATAAATTTGAAACTCTAAATCCAACATGGTTTGTAGTAGCTCTTTGAATCTTGACAAAATAAAGGAGTTCTCAGTTTTGTCTCTATGGTTTGTTTACTCTTCAAGTAGCCCTAGTCACAGACGGTGGAAAGCACTTTCATTGAGAGGGGTTGCCAAGCTTATAAGAAATAACAAGTTTCCAAAATACCAGCAAATATTTTTTAACCCAATCTTGATGATACTTGGTGGTAATGATCAGTACACAAATCCCACTTGGCTCACCAAATTTTCTTCTTCTAGGTTGAAACGTTCGTCTACAGTAGCAGTTTTTATATTTAGGTTTCCCTCTGTTCTCTCCTATAAAATAGATGAATTTGGAACTCTAAATCCAACATGGTTTGTAGTAGCTCTTTGAAACTTGACAAAATCAAGGAGTTCTCAGTTTTGTCTCTCTGGTTTGTTTCCTCTTCAATTAGCCCTAGGAACAGACTGTGGAAAAACACTTTCATTGAGATGGGTTGCCAAGCTTCTAAGAAATTACGAGTGTCCGAAATACCAGCAAATATTTTTTCACCCAATCTTGATGGTACTTGGTGGTAATGATCAGCACACAAATCCCACTTGGCTCACCAAATTTTGTTCTTCTAGGATGAAGCATTCGTGTACAGTAGCAGTTTTTATATTTAGGTTTCCCTCTGTTCTCTGCTATATAGATAGATGAATTTGGAACTCTAAATCCAACATGGTTTGTAGTAGCTCTTTGAAACTTGACAAAATAAAGGAGTTCTCAGTTTTGTCTCTATGGTTTGTTTCCTCTTCAAGTAGCCCTAGGCACACACTGTGGAAAAGCAATTTCATTGAGAGGGGTTGCCAAGCTTCTAAGAAATAACGAGTTTCCGAAATACCAGCAAATATTTTTTCACCCAATCTTGATGATACTAGGTGGTAATGATCAGCACACAAATCCCACTTGGCTTACCAAATTTTGTTCATCTAGGTTGAAGCGTTCGTCTACAGTAGCAGTTTTTATATTTAGGTTTCCCTCTGTTCTCTCGTATATAGATAGATGAATTTGGAACTCTAAATCCAACATGCTTTGTAGTAGCTCCTTGAAACTTGACAAAATAAAGGAGTTCTCAGTTTTGTCTCTATGGTTTGGTTCCTCTTCAAGTAGCCCTAGGCACAGACTGTGGAAAAGCACTTTCACTGAGAGTGTTTGCCAAGCTTCTAAGAAATATCGAGTTTCCGAAATACCAGCAAATATTTTTTCAATTAAACTTGATGATACTTAGTGGTAATGATCAGTACAAAAATCCCACTTGGCTCACCAAATTTTGTTCTTATAGTATGAAGCATTCGTCTTCAGTAGCAGTTTTTATATTTAGGTTTCCCTCTGTTTTCTCCTATACAGATAGATGAATTTGGAACTCTAAATCCAACATGGTTTGTAGTAGCTACTTGAAACTTGACAAAATAAAGGAGTTCTCAGATTTGTCTCTATGGTTTGTTTTCTCTTCAAGTAGCCCTAGGAACAGACTGTGGAAAAGCACTTTCATTGAGAGGGGTTGCCAAGCTTCTAAGAAATAACGAGTTTCCGAAATACCATCAAATATTTTTTAACCCAATCTTGATGATACTTGGTGGTAATGATCAGTACACAAATCCCACTTGGCTTAGCAAATTTTGTTCTTCTAGGTTGAAGCGTTCGTCTACAGTAGCAGTTTTTATATTTAGGTTTCCCTCTGTTCTCTCATATATAGATAGATGAATTTGGAACTCTAAATCCAACATGGTTTGTAGTAGCTCTTTGAAACTTGACAAAATCAAGGAGTTCTCAGTTTTGTCTCTCTGGTTTGTTTCCTCTTCAAGTAGCCCTAGGAACAGACTGTGGAAAAGCACTTTCATTGGGATGGGTTGCCAAGCTTCTAAGAAATATCGAGTTTCCGAAATACCAGCAAATATTTTTTAACCCAAACTTGATGATACTTGGTGGTAATGATCAGTACACAAATCCCACTGGGCTCAACAAATTTTGTTCTTCTAAGATGAAGCATTCGTCAACAGTAGCAGTTTTTATATTTAGGTGTCCCTCTGTTCTCTCCTATATAGATAGATGAATTTGGAACTCTAAATCCAGCATGGTTTGTAGTAGCTCTCTGAAACTTGACAAAATAAAGGAGTTCTCAGTTTTGTCTCTATGGTTTGTTTCCTCTTCAAATAGCCCTAGGCACAGACTGTGGAAGAGCACTTTCATTGAGAGAGGTTGCCAAGCTTCTAAGAAATTACGAGTGTTCGAAATACCAGCAAATATTTTTTCACCCTATCTTGATGGTACTTGGTGGTAATGATCAGTACACAAATCCCACTTGGCTCACCAAATTTTGTTTTTCTAGGATGAAGTGTTCGTCTACAGTAGTAGTTTTTATATTTAGGTTTCCTTCTGTTCTCTCCTATATAGATCGATAAATTTGAAACTCTAAATCCAACATGGTTTGTAGTAGCTCTTTGAAACTTGACACAATAAAGGAGTTCTCAGTTTTGTCTCTATGGTTTGTTTACTCTTCAAGTAGCCCTAGTCACAGACGGTGGAAAGCACTTTCATTGAGATGGGTTGCCAAGCTTATAAGAAATAACAAGTTTCCGAAATACCAGCAAATATTTTTTAACCCAATCTTGATGATACTTGGTGGTAATGATCAGTACACAAATCCCACTTGGCTCAACAAATTTTCTTCTTCTAGGTTGAAACGTTCGTCTACAGTAGCAGTTTTTATATTTAGGTTTCCCTCTGTTCTCTCCTATAAAATAGATGAATTTGGAACTTTAAATCCAACATGGTTTGTAGTAGCTCTTTGAAACTTGACAAAATCAAGGAGTTCTCAGTTTTGTCTCTCTGGTTTGTTTCCTCTTCAAGTAGCCCTAGGAACAGACTGTGGAAAAACACTTTCATTGAGATGGGTTGCCAAGCTTCTAAGAAATTACGAGTGTCCGAAATACCAGCAAATATTTTTTCACCCAATCTTGACGGTACTTGGTGGTAATGATCAGCACACAAATCCCACTTGGCTCACCAAATTTTGTTCTTCTAGGATGAAGCATTCGTGTACAGTAGCAGTTTTTATATTTAGGTTTCCCTCTGTTCTCTCCTATATAGATAGATGAATTTGGAACTCTAAATCCAACATGGTTTGTAGTAGCTCTTTGAAACTTGACAAAATAAAGGAGTTCTCAGTTTTTTGTCTATGGTTTGTTTCCTCTTCAAGTAGCCCTAGGCACAGACTGTGGAAAAGCACTTTCATTGAGATGGGTTGCCAAGCTTCTAAGAAATAACGAGTTTCCGAAATACCAGCAAATATTTTTTCACCCAATCTTGATGATACTTGGTGGTAATTATCAGTACAAAAATCCCACTTGGCTCACCAAATTTTGTTCTTCTCGGTTGAAGCGTACGTTTTCAGTAGCAGTTTTTATGTTTAGGTTTCACTCGGTTCTCTGCTATATAGATAGATGAATTTGGAACTCTAAATCCAACATGGTTTGTAGTAGCTCTTTGAAACTTGACAAAATAAAGGAGTTCTCAGTTTTGTCTCTATGGTTTGTTTCCTCTTCAAGTAGCCCTAGGCACACACTGTGGAAAAGCACTTTCATTGAGATGGGTTGCCAAGCTTCTAAGAAATAACGAGTTTCCGAAATACCAGGAAATATTTTTTCACCCAATCTTGATGATACTAGGTGGTAATAATCAGTACACAAATCCCACTTGGCTTACCAAATTTTGTTCATCTAGGTTGAAGCGTTCGTCTACAGTAGCAGTTTTTATATTTAGGTTTCCCTCTGTTCTCTCGTATATAGATAGATGAATTTGGAACTCAAAATCCAACATGCTTTGTAGTAGCTCCTTGAAACTTGACAAAATAAAGGAGTTCTCAGTTTTGTCTCTATGGTTTGGTTCCTCTTCAAGTAGCCCTAGGCACAGACTGTGGAAAAGCACTTTCACTGAGAGTGTTTGCCAAGCTTCTAAGAAATATCGAGTTTCCGAAATACCAGCAAATATTTTTTCAATTAAACTTGATGATACTTAGTGGTAATGATCAGTACAAAAATCCCACTTGGCTCACCAAATTTTGTTCTTCTAGTATGAAGCATTCGTCTTCAGTAGCAGTTTTTATATTTAGGTTTCCCTCTGTTCTCTCCTATATAGATAGATGAATTTGGAACTCTAAATCCAACATGGTTTGTAGTAGCTACTTGAAACTTGACAAAATAAAGGAGTTCTCAGATTTGTCTCTATGGTTTGTTTTCTCTTCAAGTAGCCCTAGGAACAGACTGTGGAAAAGCACTTTCATTGAGAGGGGTTGCCCAGCTTCTAAGAAATAACGAGTTTCCGAAATACCATCAAATATTTTTTCACCCAATCTTGATGATACTTGGAGCTAATGATCAGTACACAAATCCCACATGGCTTAGCAAATTTTGTTCTTCTAGGTTGAAGCGTTCGTCTACAGTAGCAGTTTTTATATTTAAGTTTCACTCTGTTCTCTCATACATAGATAGATGAATTTGGAACTCTAAATCCAACATGGTTTGTAGTAGCTCTTTGAAACTTGACAAAATAAAAGAGTTCTCAATTTTGTCTCTATGGTTTGTTTCCTCTTCAAGTAGGCCTAGGCACAGACTGTGGAAAGCACTTTCATTGAGATGGGTTGCCAAGCTTCTAAGAAATAATGAGTTTAGGAAATACCAGCAAATATTTTTTGACCCAAATTAGATGATACTTTGTTGTAATGATCAGTACACAAATCCCACTTGGCTCACCAAATTTTGTTTTTCTAGTTTGAAGCATTCGTCTACAGTAGCAGTTTTTATATTTAGGTTTCCCTCTGTTCTCTCCTTATAGATAGATGAATTTGGAACTCTAAGTTCAACATGGTTTGTAGTAGCTCTTTGAAACTTGAGAAAATAAAGGAGTTCTCAGTTTTGTCTCTATGGATTGTTTCCTCTTCTATTAGCCCTAGGCACAGACTGTGGAAAGCAATTTCATTGAGAATTGTTGCCAAGCTTCTAAGAAATAACGAGTTTCCGAAATACCAGCAAATATTTTTTCACCCAATCTTGATGATACTTGGTGGTAATGATCAGTACACAAATCCCACTTAGCTCACCAAATTTAGATCTTCTAGGTTGAAGCGTTCGTGTACAGTAGCAGTTTTTATATTTAGGTTTCCTTCTGTTCTCTCCTATATAGATAGATGAATTTGGAACTCTAAATCCAACATGGTTTTTAGTAGCTCTTTGAAGCTTGACAAAATAAAGGAGTTCTCAGATTCTTTTCTATGGTTTGTTTCCTCTTCAAGTAGCCCTAGGCACAGACTGTGGAAAAGCACTTTCATTGAGAGGGGTTTACAAGCTTCTAAGAAATAACGAGTTTCCGAAATACCAGCAAATATTTTTTCACCCAATCTTGATGATACTTGGTGGTAATGATCAGTACACAAATCCCACTTGGCTCACCAAATTTTGTTCTTCTGGGTTGAAGCGTTCGTCTACAGTAGCAGTTTTTATATTTAGGTTTCTCTCTGTTCTCTCCTATATAGATAGATGAATTTGGAACTCTAAATCCAACATGGTTTGTAGCAGTCTTTGAAACTTGACAAAATAAAGGAGTTCTCAGATTTTTCTCTCTGGTTTGTTTCCTCTTCACTAGCCCTAGGCACAGACTGTGGAAAAGCACTTTCATTGAGATGGGTTGCCAAGCTTCTAAGAAATAACGAGTTTCCGAAATACAAGCAATTTTTTTTTTACCCAAACTTGATGATACTTGGTGGTAATGATCAGTACACAAATCCCACTTGTCTCACCAAATTTTGTTCTTCTAGATTGAAGCGTTCTTCTACAGTAGCAGTTTTTATATTTAGGTTTCCCTCTGTTCTCTCCTATATAGATAGATGAATTTGGAACTCTAAATCCAACATGGTTTGTAGTAGCTCTTTGAAACTTGACAAAATAAAGGAGTTCTCAGTTTTGTCTCTATGGTGTGTTTCCTCTTCAAGTAGCCGTAGGCACAGACTGTGGAAAAGCACATTCATTGAGAGGGTTTGCCAAGCTTCTAAGAAAATACGAGTTTCCGAAATACCAGCAAATATTTATTCACCCAATCTTGATGATTCATGGTGGTAATGATCAGTACCCAAATCCCACTTGCCTCACCAAATTTTGTTCTTCTAGGATGAAGCATTCGTCTACAGTAGCAGTTTTTATAATTCGTTCCCCTCTGTTCTTTCCTATATAGATAGATGAATTTGGAACTTTAAATCCAGTATGGTTTGTAGTAGCTCTTTGAAACTTGACAAAATAAAGAATTTCCCTGTTTTGTCTCTGTGGTTTGTTTCCTCTTCAAGTAGCCCTAGGAACAGACTGTGGAAAAGCACTTTCATTGAGATGGGTTGCGAAGCTTCTAAGAAATATCGAGTTTCCGAAATACCAGCAAATATTTTTTCACCCAAACTTGATGATACTTGGTGGTAATTATCAGTAAAAAATCCCACTGGGCTCAACAAATTTTGTTCTTCTAGGATGAAGCATTCGTCAAAAGTAGCAGTTTTTATATTTAGGTGTCCCTCTGTTCTCTCCTATATAGATAGATGAATTTGGAACTCTAAATCCAGCATGGTTTGTAGTAGCAATCTGAAACTTGACAAAATAAAGGAGTTCTCAGTTTTGTCTCTATGGTTTGTTTCCTCTTCAAGTAGCCCTAGGCACAGACTGTGGAAGAGCACTTTCATTGAGAGGGGTTGCCAAGCTTCTAAGAAATTACAATTGTCTGAAATACCAGCAAATATTTTTTCACCCAATCTTGATGGTACTTGGTGGTAATGATCAGTACACAAATCCCACTTGGCTCACCAAATTTTGTTCTTCTAGGATGAAGCATTCGTCTACAGTAGCAGTTTTTATATTTAGGTTTCCCTCTTTTCTCTCCTATATAGATCGATAAATTTGAAACTCTAAATCCAACATGGTTTGTAGTAGCTCTTTGAAACCTGACAAAATAAAGGAGTTCTCAGTTTTGTCTCTATGGTTTGTTTACTCTTCAAGTAGCCCTAGTCACAGACGGTGGAAAGCACTTTCATTGAGATGGGTTGCCAAGCTTATAAGAAATAACAAGTTTCCGAAATACCAGCAAATATTTTTTAACCCAATCTTGATGATACTTGGTGGTAATTATCAGTACACAAATCCCACTTGGCTCACCAAATTTTCTTCTTCTAGGTTGAAACGTTCGTCTACAGTAGCAGTTTTTATATTTAGGTTTCCCTCTGTTTTCTCCTATATAAATAGATGAATTTGGAACTCTAAATCCAACATGGTTTGTAGTAGCTCTTTGAAACTTGACAAAATCAAGGAGTTCTCAGTTTTGTCTCTCTGGTTTGTTTCCTCTTCAAGTAGCCCTAGGAACAGACTGTGGAAAAACACTTTCATTGAGATGGGTTGCCAAGCTTCTAAGAAATATCGAGTTTCCGAAATACCAGCAAATATTTATTCACCCAAACTTGATGATACTTGGTGGTAATGATCAGCACACAAATCCCACATGGCTCATCAAATTTTGTTCTTCTCGGTTGAAGCGTACGTTTTCAGTAGCAGTTTTTATGTTTAGGTTTCACTCTGTTCTCTGCTATATAGATAGATGAATTTGGAACTCTAAATCCAACATGGTTTGTAGTAGCTCTTTGAAACTTGACAAAATAAAGGAGTTCTCAGTTTTGTCTCTATGGTTTGTTTCCTCTTCAAGTAGCCCTATGCACACACTGTGGAAAAGCACTTTCATTGAGAGGGGTTGCCAAGCTTCTAAGAAATAACGAGTTTCCGAAATACCAGCAAATATTTTTTCACCCAGTCTTGATGATACTAGGTGGTAATGATCAGTACACAAATCCCACTTGGCTTACCAAATTTTGTTCATCTAGGTTGAAGCGTTCGTCTACAGTAGCAGTTTTTATATTTAGGTTTCCCTCTGTTCTCTCCTATATAGATAGATAAATTTGAAACTCTAAATCCAACATGGTTTGTAGTAGCTCTTTGAAACTTGACAAAATAAAGGAGTTCTCAGTTTTGTCTCTATGGTTTGTTTACTCTTCAAGTAGCCCTAGTCACAGACGGTGGAAAGCACTTTCATTGCGATGGGTTGCCAAGCTTATAAGAAATAACAAGTTTCCGAAATACCAGCAAATATTTTTTCACCCAATCTTGATGATACTTGTTGCTAATTATCAGTACACAAATCCCACTTGGCTCACCAAATTTAGTTTTCTAGGTTGAAGCGTTCGTGTACAGTAGCAGTTTTTATATTTAGGTTTTCCTCTGTTCTCTCATATATAGATAGATGAATTTGGAACTCTAAATCCAACATGGTTTGTAATAGCTCTTTGAAACTTGACAAAATAAAGGAGTTCTCAGTTTTGTCTCTATGGTGTGTTTCCTCTTCAAGTAGCCCTAGGCACAGACTGTGGAAAAGCACTTTCACTGAGAGGGTTTGCCAAGCTTCTAAGAAATTACGAGTTTCCAAAATACCAGCAAATATTTTTTCACCCAATCTTGATGATACTTGGTGGTAGTGATCAGTACCCAAATCCCATTTGCCTCACCAAATTTTGTTCTTCTAGGATGAAGCATTGGTCTACAGTAGCAGTTTTTATATTTCGTTCCCCTCTGTTCTCTCCTATATAGATAGATGAATTTGGAACTCTAAATCCAGTATGGTTTGTAGTAGCTCTTTGAAACTTGACAAAATAAAGGAGTTCTCGGTTTTGTCTTTATGTTTTGATTCCTCTTCAAGTAGCCCTAGGCACAGACTGTGGAAAAGCACTTTCACTGAGAGGGTTTGCCAAGCTTCTAAGAAATTACGAGTTTCCGAAATACCAGCAAATATTTTTTCACCCAATCTTGATGATACTTGGTGGTAATGATCAGTAGGCAAATCCCACTTGGCTCACCAAATTTTGTTCTTCTAGGATGAAGCATTCGTCTACAGTAGCAGTTTTTGTATTTAGGTTCCCCTCTGTTCTCTCCTATATAGATAGATGAATTTGGAACTCTAAATCCAGCATGGTTTGTAGTAGCTCTTTGAAACTTGACAAAATAAAGAACTTCTCTGTTTTGTCTCTATGGTTTGTTTCCTTTTCAAGTAGCCCTAGGAACAGACTGTGGAAAAGCACTTTCATTGAGAGGGGTTGCCAAGTTTCTAAGAAATATCGAGTTTCCGATATACCAGCAAATATTTTTTCACCCAAACTTGATGATACTTGGTGGTAATGATCAGTACAAAAATCCCACTTGGCTCACCAAATTTTGTTCTTCTAGGATGAAGCATTCGTCTACAGTAGCAGTTTTTATATTTAGGTTTCCCTCTGTTCTCTATTATATTGATAGATGAATTTGGAACTCTAAATCCAACAGGGATTGTAGTAGCTCTTTGAAACTTGACAAAATAAAGGAGTTCTCACATTTGTCTCTATGGTTTGTTTCCTCTTCATATAGCCCTAGGCACAGACTGTGGAACAGCACTTTCATTGAGAGGGGTTGCCAAGCTTCTAAGAAATTACGAGTTTCCGAAATACCAGCAAATATTTTTTCACCCAATCTTGATGATACTTGGTGGTAATGATCAGTACACAAATCCCACTTGGCTTATTAAATTTTCTTCTTCTAGGTTGAAACGTTCGTCTACAGTAGCAGTTTGTATGTTTAGGTTTCCCTTGTTCTCTCCTATATAGATAGATGAATTTGGAACTCTAAATCCAACATGGTTTGTAGTAGCTCTTTGAAACTTGACAAAATAAATAAGTTCTCAGTTTTGTCTCTATGGTTTGTTTCCTCTTCAAGTAGCCCTAGGCACATACTGTGGAAGAGCACTTTAAATGAGAGGGGTTGCCAAGCTTCTAAGAAATCACGAGTTTCGGAAATACCAGCAAATATTTTTTCACCCAATCTTGATGACACTTTTTGGTAATGATCAGTACACAAATCCCACTTGGCTCACCAAATTTTGTTCTTCTAGGTTGAAGCGTTCGTCTACAGTAGCAGTTTTTATATTTAGGTTTCCCTCTGTTCTCTCCTATATAGATAGATGACATTGGAACTCTAAATCCAACAGGCTTTGTAGTAGCTCTTTGAAACTTGACAAAATAAAGGAGTTCTCAGTTTTGTCTTTATGTTTTGTTTCCTCTTCAAGTAGCCCTAGGCACAGACTGTTGAAAAGCACTTTCATTGAGAGGGGTTGCCAAGCTTCTAAGAAATAACGAGTTTCCGAAATACCAGCAAATATTTTTTCACCCAATCTTGATGATACTTGTTGTTAATTATCAGTACACAAATCCCACTCGGCTCACCAAATTTTGTTTTTCTAGAATGAAGCATTCGTCTACAGTAGCAGTTTTTATATTTTGTTCCCCTCTCTTCTCTCCTATATAGATAGATGAATTTGGAACTCTAAATCCAGCATGGTTTGTAGTAGCTCTTTGAAACTTGACAAAATAAAGGACTTCCCTGTTTTGTCTCTATGGTTTGTTTCCTTTTCAAGTAGCCCTAGGAACAGACTGTGGAAAAGCACTTTCATTGAGATGCGTTGCCAAGCTTCTAAGAAATATCGAGTTTCCGAAATACCAGCAAATATTTTTTCACCCAAACTTGATGATACTTGGTAGTAATGATCAGCACACAAATCCCACTTGGCTCACCAAATTTTGTTCTTTAGGATGAAGCATTCGTGTACAGTAGCAGTTTTTATATTTAGGTTTTCCTCTGTTCTCTCCTATATAGATAGATGAATTTGGAACTCTAAATCCAACATGGTTTGTAGTAGCTCTTTGAAACTTGACAAAATAAAGGAGTTCTCACTTTTGTCTCTATGGTTTGTTTCCTCTTCAAGTAGCCCTAGGCACAGACTGTGGAAAAGCACTTTCATTGAGATGGGTTGCCAAGCTTCTAAGAAATATCGAGTTTCCGAAATACCAGCATATATTTTTTCACCCAAACTTGATGATACTTGGTGGTAATGATCAGTACACAAATCCCACTTGGCTCACCAAATTTTGTTCTTCTAGGTTGAAGCTTTCGTCTACAGTAGCATTTTTTATATTTAGGTTTCCCTCTGTTCTCTCCTATATAGATAGATGAATTTGCAACTCTAAATTCAACATGGTTTGTAGTAGCTCTTTTAAACTTGACAAAATAAAGGAGTTCTCAGTTTTGTCTCTATGGTTTGTTTCCTCTTAAAGTAGCTCTATTCACAGACTGTGGAAAGCACTTTCATTGAGAGGGGTTGCCAAGCTTCTAAGAAATAACGAGTTTCCGAAATACCAGCAAATATTTTTTCACCCAATCTTGATGATACATGTAGCTAATGATCAGTACACATATCCCACTTGGCTCACCAAATTTAGTTCTTCTAGGTTGAAGCGTTCGTGTACAGTAGCAGTTTTTATATTTAGCTTTCCCTCTGTTCTCTCCTATACAGATAGATGAATTTGGAACTCTAAATCCAACATGGTTTGTAGTAGCTCTTTGAAACTTGACAAAATAAAGGAGTTCTCCGATTTTTCTCTATGGTTTGTTTCCTCTTCAAGTAGCCCTAGGCACAGACTTTGGAAAAGCACTTTCATTGAGAGGGGTTGCCAAGCTTCTAAGAAATAACGAGTTTCCGAAATACCAGCAAATATTTTTTCACCCAATCTTGATGATACTTGGATCTCATGATCAGTACACAAATCCCACTTGGCTCACCAAATTTTGTTCTTCTTGGTTGAAGCGGTCGTCTACAGTAGCAGTTTTTATATTTAGGTTTCTCTCTGTTCTCTCCTATATAAATAGATGAATTTGGAACTCTAAAACCAACAGGGTTTGCAGTAGCTCTTTGAAACTTGACAAAATAAAGGAGGTCTCAGATTTGTCTCTATGGTTTGTTTCCTCTTCAAGTAGCCCTAGGCACAGACTGTGGAAAAGCACTTTAATTGAGAGGGGTTGCCAAGCTTCTAAGAAATAACGAGTTTCGAAATACCAGCAAATATTTTTTCACCCAAATTTGATGATTCTTGGTGGTAATGATCAGTACACAAATCCCACTTGGCTCACGAAATTTTGTTCTTCTAGTTTGAAGCTTTCGTCTACAGTAGCAGTTTTTATATTTAGGTTTCCCTTTGTTCTCTCATATATAGATAGATGAATTTGGAACTCTAAATCCAACATGGTTTGTAGTAGCTCTTTGAAACTTGACAAAATAAAGGAGTTCTCCGATTTTTCTCTATGGTTTGTTTCCTCTTCAAGTAGCCCTAGGCACAGACTTTGGAAAAGCACTTTCATTGAGAGGGGTTGCTAAGCTTCTAAGAAATAACGAGTTTCCGAAATACCAGCAAATATTTTTTCACCCAATCTTGATGATACTTGGTGGTAATGATCAGTACACAAATCCCACTTGGCTCACGAAATTTTGTTCTTCTTGGTTGAAGCGTTCGTCTACAGTAGCAGTTTTTATATTTAAGTTTCCCTCGGTTCTCTCGTATATAGATAGATGAATTTGGAACTCTAAATCCAACATGGTTTGTAGTAGCTCTTTGAAACTTGACAAAATAAAAAAGTTCTCCGATTTTTCTCCATGGTTTGTTTCCTCTTCAAGTAGCCCTAGGCACAGTCTTTGGAAAAGCACTTTCATTGAGAGGGGTTGCAAAGCTTCTAAGAAATAACGAGTTTCCGAAATACCAGCAAATATTTTTTCACCCAATCTTGATGATACTTGGAGCTAATGATCAGTACAAAAATCCCACTTGCATCACCAAATTTTGTTCTTCTTAGTTGAAGCGTTCGTCTACAGTAGCAGTTTTTATATTTAGGTTTCCCTCTGTTCTCTCCTATATAGAAAGATGAATTTGGAACTCTAAATCCAACATGGTTTGTAGTAGCTCTTTGAAACGTGACAAAATAAAGGAGTTCTCAGATTTGTCTCTATGGTTTGTTTCCTCCTCAAGTAGCCCTAGGCACAGACTGTGGAAAGCACTTTCATTGAGATGGGTTGAAAGCTTCTAAGAAATTACGAGTTTCCGAAATACCAGGAAATATTATTTCACACAATCTTGTTGATACTTGGTGGTAATGATCAGTATACAAATCCCACTTGGCTCACCAAATTTTGTTCTGCTCGGTTGAAGCGTTCGTTTACAGTAGCAGTTTTCATATTTAGGTTTCACTCTGGTCTCTCCTATATAGATAGATGAATTTGGAACTCTAAATCCAACATGGTTTGTAGTAGCTCTTTGAAACTTGACAAAATAAAGGAGGTCTCAGATTTGTCTCTATGGTTTGTTTCCTCTTCAAGTAGCCCTAGGCACAGACTGTGGGAAAGCACTTTCATTGAGAGGGGTTGCCAAGCTTCTAAGAAATAACGAGTTTCGAAATACTAGCAAATATTTTTTCACCCAAATTTGATGATTCTTGGTGGTTATGATCAGTACACAAATCCCACTTGGCTCACGAAATTTTGTTCTTCTAGGTTGAAGCGTTCGTCTACAGTAGCAGTTTTTATATTTAAGTTTCCCTCGGTTCTCTCCTATATAGATAGATGAATTTGGAAATCTAAATCCAACATAGTTTGTAGTAGCTCTTTGAAACTTGACAAAATAAAGGAGTTCTCTGATTTTTCTCTATGGTTTGTTTCCTCTTCAAGTAGCCCTAGGCACAGACTTTGGAAAAGCACTTTCATTGAGAGGGGTTGCCAAGCTTCTAAGAAATAACGAGTTTCCGAAATACCAGCAAATATTTTTTCACCCAATCTTGATGATACTTGGAGCTAATGATCAGTACACAAATCCCACTTGGCTCACCAAATTTTGTTCTTCTTGGTTGAAGCGTTCGTCTACAGTAGCAGTTTTTATATTTAGGTTTCCCTCTGTTCTCTCCTATATAGAAAGATGAATTTGGAACTCTAAATCCAACATGGTTTGTAGTAGCTATTTCAAACTTGACAAAATAAAGGAGTTCTCAGTTTTGTCTCTATGGTTTGTTTCCTCTTCAAGTAGCCCTAGGCACAGACTATGGAAAGCCCTTTCATTAAGATGGGTTGCCAAGCTTCCAAGAAATAACGAGTTTCCGAAATACCAGCAAATATTTTTTCACACAATCTTGTTGATACTTGGTGGTAATGATCAGTACACAAATCCCACTTGGCTCACCAAATTTTGTTCTTCTAGGTTGAAGCGTTCGTCTACAGTAGCAGTTTTTATATTTAGGTTTCTCTCTGTTCTCTCCTATATAGATAGATGAATTTGGAACTCTAAATCCAACATGGTTTGTAGTAGCTTTTTGAAACTTGACAAAATAAAGGAGTTCTCCGATTTTTCTCTATGGTTTGTTTCCTCTTCAAGTAGCCCTAGGCACAGACTTTGGAAAAGCACTTTCATTGAGAGGGGTTGCCAAGCTTCTAAGAAATAACGAGTTTCCGAAATACCAGCAAATATTTTTTCACCCAATCTTGATGATACTTGGAGGTAATGATCAGTACACGAATCCCACTTGGATCACCAAATTTTTTCTTCTTGGTTGAAGCGTTCGTCTACAGTAGCAGTTTTATATTTAGGTTTCCCTCTGTTCTCTCCTATATAGAAAGATGAATTTGGAACTCTAAATCCAACATGGTTTGTAGTAGCTCTTTGAAACTTGACAAAATAAGGGAGTTCTCAGTTTTGTCTCTATGGTTTGTTTCCTCTTCAAGTAGCCCTAGGCACAGACTGTGGAAAGCACTTTCATTGAGATGGGTTGCCAAGCTTCTAAGAAATTACGAGTTTCCGAAATACCAGCAAATATTATTTCACACAATCTTGTTGATACTTGGTGGTAATGATCAGTATACAAATCCCACTTGGCTCACCAAATTTTGTTCTTCTAGGTTGAAGCGTTCGTCTACAGTAGCAGTTTTTATATTTAGGTTTCTCTCTGTTCTCTCCTATATAGATAGATGAATTTGGAACTCTAAATCCAACATGGTTTGTAGTAGCTCTTTGAAACTTGACAAAATAAAGGAGGTCTCAGATTTGTCTCTATGGTTTGTTTCCCCTTCAAGTAGCCGTAGGCACAGACTGTGGGAAAGCACTTTCATTGAGAGGGGTTGCCAATCTTCTAAGAAATAACGAGTTTCGAAATACCAGCAAATATTTTTTCACCCAAATTTGATGATTCTTGGTGGTAATGATCAGTACACAAATCCCACTTGGCTCACGAAATTTTGTTCTTCTAGGTTGAAGCGTTCGTCTACAGTAGCAGTTTTTATATTTAAGTTTCCCTCGGTTCTCTCCTATATAGATAGATGAATTTGGAACTCTAAATCCAACATGGTTTGTAGTAGCTCTTTTAAACTTGACAAAATAAAGGAGTTCTCCGATTTTTCTCTATGGTTTGTTTCCTCTTCAAGTAGCCCTAGGCACAGACTTTGGAAAAGCACTTTCATTGAGAGGTGTTGCCAAGCTTCTAAGAAATAACGAGTTTCCGAAATACTAGCAAATATTTTTTCACCCAATTTTGAAGATACTTGGAGCTAATGATCAGTACACAAATTCCACTTGGCTCACGAAATTTTGTTCTTCTTGGTTGAAGCGTTCGTCTACAGTAGCAGTTTTTATATTTAGGTTTCCCTCTGTTCTCTTCTATATAGAAAGATGAATTTGGAACTCTAAATCCAACATGGTTTGTAGTAGCTCTTTGAAACTTGACAAAATAAAGGAGATCTCAGTTTTGTCTCTATGGTTTGTTTCCACTTCAAGTAGCCCTAGGCACAGACTGTGGGAAAGCACTTTCATTGACAGGGGTTGCCAAGCTTCTAAGAAATAACGAGTTTCGAAATACTAGCAAATATTTTTTCACCCAAATTTGATGATTCTTGGTGGTTATGATCAGTACACAAATCCCACTTGGCTCACGAAATTTTGTTCTTCTAGGTTGAAGCGTTCGTCTACAGTAGCAGTTTTTATATTTAAGTTTCCCTCGGTTCTCTCCTATATAGATAGATGAATTTGGAACTCTAAATCCAACATGGTTTGTAGTAGCTCTTTTAAACTTGACAAAATAAAGGAGTTCTCCGATTTTTCTCTATGGTTTGTTTCCTCTTCAAGTAGCCCTAGGCACAGACTTTGGAAAAGCACTTTCATTGAGAGGTGTTGCCAAGCTTCTAAGAAATAACGAGTTTCCGAAATACTAGCAAATATTTTTTCACCCAATTTTGAAGATACTTGGAGCTAATGATCAGTACACAAATTCCACTTGGCTCACGAAATTTTGTTCTTCTTGGTTGAAGCGTTCGTCTACAGTAGCAGTTTTTATATTTAGGTTTCCCTCTGTTCTCTTCTATATAGAAAGATGAATTTGGAACTCTAAATCCAACATGGTTTGTAGTAGCTCTTTGAAACTTGACAAAATAAAGGAGATCTCAGTTTTGTCTCTATGGTTTGTTTCCACTTCAAGTAGCCCTAGGCACAGACTGTGGGAAAGCACTTTCATTGACAGGGGTTGCCAAGCTTCTAAGAAATAACGAGTTTCGAAATACTAGCAAATATTTTTTCACCCAAATTTGATGATTCTTGGTGGTTATGATCAGTACACAAATCCCACTTGGCTCACGAAATTTTGTTCTTCTAGGTTGAAGCGTTCGTCTACAGTAGCAGTTTTTATATTTAAGTTTCCCTCGGTTCTCTCCTATATAGATAGATGAATTTGGAACTCTAAATCCAACATAGTTTGTAGTAGCTCTTTGAAACTTGACAAAATAAAGGAGTTCTCTGATTTTTCTCTATGGTTTGTTTCCTCTTCAAGTAGCCCTAGGCACAGACTTTGGAAAAGCACTTTCATTGAGAGGGGTTGCCAAACTTCTAAGAAATAACGAGTTTCCGAAATACCAGCAAATATTTTTTCACCCAATCTTGATGATACTTGGAGCTAATGATCAGTACACAAATCCCACTTGGCTCACCAAATTTTGTTCTTCTTGGTTGAAGCGTTCGTCTACAGTAGCAGTTTTTATATTTAGGTTTCCCTCTGTTCTCTCCTATATAGAAAGATGAATTTGGAACTCTAAATCCAACATGGTTTGTAGTAGCTCTTTGAAACTTGACAAAATAAGGGAGTTCTCAGTTTTGTCTCTATGGTTTGTTTCCTCTTCAAGTAGCCCTAGGCACAGACTGTGGAAAGCACTTTCATTGAGATGGGTTGCCAAGCTTCTAAGAAATTACGAGTTTCCGAAATACCAGCAAATATTATTTCACACAATCTTGTTGATACTTGGTGGTAATGATCAGTATACAAATCCCACTTGGCTCACCAAATTTTGTTCTTCTAGGTTGAAGCGTTCGTCTACAGTAGCAGTTTTTATATTTAGGTTTCTCTCTGTTCTCTCCTATATAGATAGATGAATTTGGAACTCTAAATCCAACATGGTTTGTAGTAGCTCTTTGAAACTTGACAAAATAAAGGAGGTCTCAGATTTGTCTCTATGGTTTGTTTCCTCTTCAAGTAGCCGTAGGCACAGACTGTGGGAAAGCACTTTCATTGAGAGGGGTTGCCAAGCTTCTAAGAAATAACGATTTTCGAAATACCAGCAAATATTTTTTCACCCAAATTTGATGATTCTTGGTGGTAATGATCAGTACACAAATCCCACTTGGCTCACGAAATTTTGTTCTTCTAGGTTGAAGCGTTCGTCTACAGTAGCAGTTTTTATATTTAAGTTTCCCTCGGTTCTCTCCTATATAGATAGATGAATTTGGAACTCTAAATCCAACATGGTTTGTAGTAGCTCTTTGAAACTTGACAAAATAAAGGAGTTCTCCGATTTTTCTCTATGGTTTGTTTCCTCTTCAAGTAGCCCTAGGCACAGACTTTGGAAAAGCACTTTCATTGAGAGGTGTTGCCTAGCTTCTAAGAAATAACGAGTTTCCGAAATACCAGCAAATATTTTTTCACCCAATCCTGAAGATACTTGGAGCTAATGATCAGTACAAAAATCCCACTTGCATCACCAAATTTTGTTCTTCTTAGTTGAAGCGTTCGTCTACAGTAGCAGTTTTTATATTTAGGTTTCCCTCTGTTCTCTCCTATATAGAAAGATGAATTTGGAACTCTAAATCCAACATGGTGTGTAGTAGCTCTTTGAAACGTGACAAAATAAAGGAGTTCTCAGATTTGTCTCTATGGTTTGTTTCCTCCTCAAGTAGCCCTAGGCACAGACTGTGGAAAGCACTTTCATTGAGATGGGTTGAAAGCTTCTAAGAAATTACGAGTTTCCGAAATACCAGGAAATATTATTTCACACAATCTTGTTGATACTTGGTGGTAATGATCAGTATACAAATCCCACTTGGCTCACCAAATTTTGTTCTGCTCGGTTGAAGCGTTCGTTTACAGTAGCAGTTTTCATATTTAGGTTTCACTCTGGTCTCTCCTATATAGATAGATGAATTTGGAACTCTAAATCCAACATGGTTTGTAGTAGCTCTTTGAAACTTGACAAAATAAAGGAGGTCTCAGATTTGTCTCTATGGTTTGTTTCCTCTTCAAGTAGCCCTAGGCACAGACTGTGGGAAAGCACTTTCATTGAGAGGGGTTGCCAAGCTTCTAAGAAATAACGAGTTTCGAAATACTAGCAAATATTTTTTCACCCAAATTTGATGATTCTTGGTGGTTATGATCAGTACACAAATCCCACTTGGCTCACGAAATTTTGTTCTTCTAGGTTGAAGCGTTCGTCTACAGTAGCAGTTTTTATATTTAAGTTTCCCTCGGTTCTCTCCTATATAGATAGATGAATTTGGAAATCTAAATCCAACATAGTTTGTAGTAGCTCTTTGAAACTTGACAAAATAAAGGAGTTCTCTGATTTTTCTCTATGGTTTGTTTCCTCTTCAAGTAGCCCTAGGCACAGACTTTGGAAAAGCACTTTCATTGAGAGGGGTTGCCAAGCTTCTAAGAAATAACGAGTTTCCGAAATACCAGCAAATATTTTTTCACCCAATCTTGATGATACTTGGAGCTAATGATCAGTACACAAATCCCACTTGGCTCACCAAATTTTGTTCTTCTTGGTTGAAGCGTTCGTCTACAGTAGCAGTTTTTATATTTAGGTTTCCTCTGTTCTCTCCTATATAGAAAGATGAATTTGGAACTCTAAATCCAACATGGTTTGTAGTAGCTATTTCAAACTTGACAAAATAAAGGAGTTCTCAGTTTTGTCTCTATGGTTTGTTTCCTCTTCAAGTAGCCCTAGGCACAGACTATGGAAAGCCCTTTCATTAAGATGGGTTGCCAAGCTTCCAAGAAATAACGAGTTTCCGAAATACCAGCAAATATTTTTTCACACAATCTTGTTGATACTTGGTGGTAATGATCAGTACACAAATCCCACTTGGCTCACCAAATTTTGTTCTTCTAGGTTGAAGCGTTCGTCTACAGTAGCAGTTTTTATATTTAGGTTTCTCTCTGTTCTCTCCTATATAGATAGATGAATTTGGAACTCTAAATCCAACATGGTTTGTAGTAGCTTTTTGAAACTTGACAAAATAAAGGAGTTCTCCGATTTTTCTCTATGGTTTGTTTCCTCTTCAAGTAGCCCTAGGCACAGACTTTGGAAAAGCACTTTCATTGAGAGGGGTTGCCAAGCTTCTAAGAAATAACGAGTTTCCGAAATACCAGCAAATATTTTTTCACCCAATCTTGATGATACTTGGAGGTAATGATCAGTACACGAATCCCACTTGGATCACCAAATTTTTTCTTCTTGGTTGAAGCGTTCGTCTACAGTAGCAGTTTTATATTTAGGTTTCCCTCTGTTCTCTCCTATATAGAAAGATGAATTTGGAACTCTAAATCCAACATGGTTTGTAGTAGCTCTTTGAAACTTGACAAAATAAGGGAGTTCTCAGTTTTGTCTCTATGGTTTGTTTCCTCTTCAAGTAGCCCTAGGCACAGACTGTGGAAAGCACTTTCATTGAGATGGGTTGCCAAGCTTCTAAGAAATTACGAGTTTCCGAAATACCAGCAAATATTATTTCACACAATCTTGTTGATACTTGGTGGTAATGATCAGTATACAAATCCCACTTGGCTCACCAAATTTTGTTCTTCTAGGTTGAAGCGTTCGTCTACAGTAGCAGTTTTTATATTTAGGTTTCTCTCTGTTCTCTCCTATATAGATAGATGAATTTGGAACTCTAAATCCAACATGGTTTGTAGTAGCTCTTTGAAACTTGACAAAATAAAGGAGGTCTCAGATTTGTCTCTATGGTTTGTTTCCCCTTCAAGTAGCCGTAGGCACAGACTGTGGGAAAGCACTTTCATTGAGAGGGGTTGCCAATCTTCTAAGAAATAACGAGTTTCGAAATACCAGCAAATATTTTTTCACCCAAATTTGATGATTCTTGGTGGTAATGATCAGTACACAAATCCCACTTGGCTCACGAAATTTTGTTCTTCTAGGTTGAAGCGTTCGTCTACAGTAGCAGTTTTTATATTTAAGTTTCCCTCGGTTCTCTCCTATATAGATAGATGAATTTGGAACTCTAAATCCAACATGGTTTGTAGTAGCTCTTTTAAACTTGACAAAATAAAGGAGTTCTCCGATTTTTCTCTATGGTTTGTTTCCTCTTCAAGTAGCCCTAGGCACAGACTTTGGAAAAGCACTTTCATTGAGAGGTGTTGCCAAGCTTCTAAGAAATAACGAGTTTCCGAAATACTAGCAAATATTTTTTCACCCAATTTTTTTTGAAGATACTTGGAGCTAATGATCAGTACACAAATTCCACTTGGCTCACGAAATTTTGTTCTTCTTGGTTGAAGCGTTCGTCTACAGTAGCAGTTTTTATATTTAGGTTTCCCTCTGTTCTCTTCTATATAGAAAGATGAATTTGGACTCTAAATCCAACATGGTTTGTAGTAGCTCTTTGAAACTTGACAAAATAAAGGAGATCTCAGTTTTGTCTCTATGGTTTGTTTCCACTTCAAGTAGCCCTAGGCACAGACTGTGGGAAAGCACTTTCATTGACAGGGGTTGCCAAGCTTCTAAGAAATAACGAGTTTCGAAATACTAGCAAATATTTTTCACCCAAATTTGATGATTCTTGGTGGTTATGATCAGTACACAAATCCCACTGGCTCACGAAATTTTGTTCTTCTAGGTTGAAGCGTTCGTCTACAGTAGCAGTTTTTATATTTAAGTTTCCCTCGGTTCTCTCCTATATAGATAGATGAATTTGGAACTCTAATCCAACATGGTTTGTAGTAGCTCTTTTAAACTTGACAAAATAAAGGAGTTCTCCGATTTTTCTCTATGGTTTGTTTCCTCTTCAAGTAGCCCTAGGCACAGACTTTGGAAAAGCACTTTCATTGAGAGGTGTTGCCAAAGCTTCTAAGAAATAACGAGTTTCCGAAATACTAGCAATATTTTTTCACCAATTTTGAAGATACTTGGAGCTAATGATCAGTACACAAATTCCACTTGGCTCACGAAATTTTGTTCTTCTTGGTTGAAGCGTTCGTCTACAGTAGCAGTTTTTATATTTAGGTTTCCCTCTGTTCTCTTCTATATAGAAAGATGAATTTGGAACTCTAAATCCAACATGGTTTGTAGTAGCTCTTTGAAACTTGACAAAATAAAGGAGATCTCAGTTTTGTCTCTATGGTTTGTTTCCACTTCAAGTAGCCCTAGGCACAGACTGTGGGAAAGCACTTTCATTGACAGGGGTTGCCAAGCTTCTAAGAAATAACGAGTTTCGAAATACTAGCAAATATTTTTTCACCCAAATTTGATGATTCTTGGTGGTTATGATCAGTACACAAATCCCACTTGGCTCACGAAATTTTGTTCTTCTAGGTTGAAGCGTTCGTCTACAGTAGCAGTTTTTATATTTAAGTTTCCCTCGGTTCTCTCCTATATAGATAGATGAATTTGGAACTCTAAATCCAACATAGTTTGTAGTAGCTCTTTGAAACTTGACAAAATAAAGGAGTTCTCTGATTTTTCTCTATGGTTTGTTTCCTCTTCAAGTAGCCCTAGGCACAGACTTTGGAAAAGCACTTTCATTGAGAGGGGTTGCCAAACTTCTAAGAAATAACGAGTTTCCGAAATACCAGCAAATATTTTTTCACCCAATCTTGATGATACTTGGAGCTAATGATCAGTACACAAATCCCACTTGGCTCACCAAATTTTGTTCTTCTTGGTTGAAGCGTTCGTCTACAGTAGCAGTTTTTATATTTAGGTTTCCCTCTGTTCTCTCCTATATAGAAAGATGAATTTGGAACTCTAAATCCAACATGGTTTGTAGTAGCTCTTTGAAACTTGACAAAATAAGGGAGTTCTCAGTTTTGTCTCTATGGTTTGTTTCCTCTTCAAGTAGCCCTAGGCACAGACTGTGGAAAGCACTTTCATTGAGATGGGTTGCCAAGCTTCTAAGAAATTACGAGTTTCCGAAATACCAGCAAATATTATTTCACACAATCTTGTTGATACTTGGTGGTAATGATCAGTATACAAATCCCACTTGGCTCACCAAATTTTGTTCTTCTAGGTTGAAGCGTTCGTCTACAGTAGCAGTTTTTATATTTAGGTTTCTCTCTGTTCTCTCCTATATAGATAGATGAATTTGGAACTCTAAATCCAACATGGTTTGTAGTAGCTCTTTGAAACTTGACAAAATAAAGGAGGTCTCACATTTGTCTCTATGGTTTGTTTCCTCTTCAAGTAGCCGTAGGCACAGACTGTGGGAAAGCACTTTCATTGAGAGGGGTTGCCAAGCTTCTAAGAAATAACGATTTTCGAAATACCAGCAAATATTTTTTCACCCAAATTTGATGATTCTTGGTGGTAATGATCAGTACACAAATCCCACTTGGCTCACGAAATTTTGTTCTTCTAGGTTGAAGCGTTCGTCTACAGTAGCAGTTTTTATATTTAAGTTTCCCTCGGTTCTCTCCTATATAGATAGATGAATTTGGAACTCTAAATCCAACATGGTTTGTAGTAGCTCTTTGAAACTTGACAAAATAAAGGAGTTCTCCGATTTTTTCTCTATGGTTTGTTTCCTCTTCAAGTAGCCCTAGGCACAGACTTTGGAAAAGCACTTTCATTGAGAGGTGTTGCCTAGCTTCTAAGAAATAACGAGTTTCCGAAATACCAGCAAATATTTTTTCACCCAATCCTGAAGATACTTGGAGCTAATGATCAGTACACAAATCCCACTTGGCTCACGAAATTTTGTTCTTCTTGGTTGAAGCGTTCGTCTACAGTAGCAGTTTTTATATTTAGGTTTCCCTCTGTTCTCTTCTATATAGAAAGATGAATTTGGAACTCTAAATCCAACATGGTTTGTAGTAGCTCTTTGAAACTTGACAAAATAAAGGAGATCTCAGTTTTGTCTCTATGGTTAGTTTCCTCTTCAAGTATCCCTAGGCACAGACTGTGGAAAGCACTTTCATTGAGATGGGTTGCCAAGCTTCTAAGAAATAAAGAATTTCGAAATACCAGCAAATATTTTTTCACACAATCTTGTTGATACTTGGTGGTAATGATCAGTACACAAATCCCACTTGGCTCACCAAATTTTGTACTTCTAGGTTGAAGTGTTCGTCTACAGTAGCAGTTTTCATATTTAGGTTTCTCTCTGTTCTCTCCTATATAGATAGATGAATTTGGAACTCTAAATCCAACATGGTTTGTAGTAGCTCTTTGAAACTTGACAAAATAAAGGAGTTCTCCGATTTTTCTCTATGGTTTGTTTCCTCTTCAAGTAGCCCTAGGCACAGACTTTGGAAAATCACATTCATTGAGAGGGGTTGCCAAGCTTCTAAGAAATAACGAGTTTCCGAAATACCAGCAAATATTTTTTCACCCAATCTTGATGATACTTGGAGCTAATGATCAGTACACAAATCCCACTTGCATCACCAAATTTTGTTCTTCTTAGTTGAAGCGTTCTTCTACAGTAGCAGTTTTTATATTTAGGTTTCCCTCTGTTCTCTCCTATATAGAAAGATGAATTTGGAACTCTAAATCCAACATGGTTTGTAGTAGCTCTTTGAAACTTGACAAAATAAAGGAGTTCTCAGATTTGTCTCTATGGTTTGTTTCCTCCTCAAGTAGCCCTAGGCACAGACTGTGGAAAGCACTTTCATTGAAATGGGTTGCCAAGCTTCTAAGAAATTACGAGTTTCCGAAATACCAGCAAATATTATTTCACACAATCTTGTTGATACTTGGTGGTAATGATCAGTATACAAATCCCACTTGGCTCACCAAATTTTGTTCTTCTAGGTTGAAGCGTTCGTCTACAGTAGCAATTTTTATATTTAGGTTTCTCTCTGTTCTCTCCTATATAGATAGATGAATTTGGAACTCTAAATCCAACATGGTTTGTAGTAGCTCTTTGAAACTTGACAAAATAAAGGAGGTCTCAGATTTGTCTGTATGGTTTGTTTCCTCTTCGACTAGCCGTAGGCACAGACTGTGGGAAAGCACTTTCATTGAGAGGGGTTGCCAAGCTTCTAAGAAATAACGAGTTTCGAAATACCAGCAAATATTTTTTCACCCAAATTTGATGATTCTTGGTGGTAATGATCAGTACACAAATCCCACTTGGCTCACCAAATTTTGTTCTTCTATGTTGAAGCGTTCGTCTACAGTAGCAGTTTTTATATTTAGGTTTCTCTCTGTTCTCTCCTATATAGATAGATGAATTTGGAACTCTAAATCCAACATGGTTTGTAGTAGCTCTTTGAAACTTGACAAAATAAAGGAGTTCTCCGATTTTTCTCTATGGTTTGTTTCCACTTCAAGTAGCCCTAGGCACAGACTTTGGAAAAGCACTTTCATTGAGAGGGGTTGCCAAGCTTCTAAGAAATAACGAGTTTCCGAAATACCAGCAAGTATTTTTTCACCCAATCTTGATGATACTTGGAGCTAATGATCAGTACACAAATCCCACTTGGATCACCAAATTTTGTTCTTCTTGGTTGAAGCGTTCGTGTACAGTAGCAGTTTTTATATTTAGGTTTCCCTCTGTTCTCTCCTATATAGAAAGATGAATTTGGATCTCTAAATCCAACATGGTTTTTAGTAGCTCTTTGAAACTTGACAAAATAAAGGAGTTCTCAGTTTTGTCTCTATGGTTTGTTTCCTCTTCAAGTAGCCGTAGGCACAGACTGTGGGAAAGCACTTTCATTGAGAGGGGTTGCCAAGCTTCTAAGAAATAACGAGTTTCGAAATACCAGCAAATATTTTTTCACCCAAATTTGATGATTCTTGGTGGTAATGATCAGTACACAAATCCCACTTGGCTCACGAAATTTTGTTCTTCTAGGTTGAAGCGTTCGTCTACAGTAGCAGTTTTTATATTTAAGTTTAACTCGGTTCTCTCCTATATAGATAGATGAATTTGGAACTCTAAATCCAACATGGTTTGTAGGAGCTCTTTGAAACTTGACAAAATAAAGGAGTTCTCAGATTTGCCTCTCTGGTTTGTTTCCTCTTCAAGTAGCCCTAGGCACAGACTTTGGAAAAGCACTTTCATTGAGAGGGGTTGCCAAGCTTCTAAGAAATAACGAGTTTCCGAAATACCAGCAAATATTTTTTCACCCAATCTTGATGATACTTGGAGCCTATGATCAGTACACAAATCCCACTTGGATCACCAAATTTTGTTATTCTTGGTTGAAGCGTTCGTCTACAGTAGCAGTTTTTATATTTAGGTTTCCCTCTGTTCTCTTATATACAGATAGATGAATTTGGAACTCTAAATCCAACATGCTATGTAGTAGCTCTTTGAAACTTGACAAAATAAAGGAGTTCTCAGTTTTGTCTCTATGGTTTGTTTCCTCTTCAAGTAGCCCTAGGCACAGACTGTGGAAAGCACTTTCATTGAGATGGGTTGCCAAGCTTCTAAGAAATAACGAGTTTCCAAATACCAGGAAATATTTTTTCACACAATCTTGTTGATACTTGGTGGTAATGATCAGTACACAAATCCCACTTGGCTCACCAAATTTTGTTCTTCTTGGTTGAAGCGTTCGTCTACAGTAGCAGTTTTTATATTTAGGTTTCTCTCTGTTCTCTCCTATATAGATAGATGAATTTGGAACTCTAAATCCAACATGGTTTGTAGTAGCTCTTTGAAACTTGACAAAATAAAGGAGTTCTCCGATTTTTTTTTTTTTTTGGTTTGTTTCCTCTTCAAGTAGCCCTAGGCACAGACTTTGGAAAAGCACTTTCATTGAGAGGGGTTGCCAAGCTTCTAAGAAATAACGAGTTTCCGAAATACCAGCAAGTATTTTTTCACCCAATCTTGATGATACTTGGAGCTAATGATCAGTACACAAATCCCACTTGGATCACCAAATTTTGTTCTTCTTGGTTGAAGCGTTCGTGTACAGTAGCAGTTTTTATATTTAGGTTTCCCTCTGTTCTCTCCTATATAGAAAGATGAATTTGGAACTCTAAATGCAACATGGTTTGTAGTAGCTCTTTGAAACTTGACAAAATAAAGGAGTTCTACGTTTTGTCTCTATGGTTTGTTTCCTCTTCAAGTAGCCCTAGGCACAGACTGTGGGAAAGCACTTTCAATGAGAGGGGTTGCCAAGCTTCTAAGAAATAACGAGTTTCGAAATACCAGCAAATATTTTTTCACCCAAATTTGATGATTCTTGGTGGTAATGATCAGTACACAAATCCCACTTGGCTCACGAAATTTTGTTCTTCTAGGTTGAAGCGTTCGTCTACAGTAGCAGTTTTTATATTTAAGTTTAACTCGGTTCTCTCCTATATAGATAGATGAATTTGGAACTCTAAATCCAACATGGTTTGTAGGAGCTCTTTGAAACTTGACAAAATAAAGGAGTTCTCAGATTTGCCTCTCTGGTTTGTTTCCTCTTCAAGTAGCCCTAGGCACAGACTTTGGAAAAGCACTTTCATTGAGAGGGGTTGCCAAGCTTCTAAGAAATAACGAGTTTCCGAAATACCAGCAAATATTTTTTCACCCAATCTTGATGATACTTGGAGCTAATGATCAGTACACAAATCCCACTTGGATCACCAAATTTTGTTATTCTTGGTTGAAGCGTTCGTCTACAGTAGCAGTTTTTATATTTAGGTTTCCCTCTGTTCTCTTATATACAGATAGATGAATTTGGAACTCTAAATCCAACATGCTATGTAGTAGCTCTTTGAAACTTGACAAAATAAAGGAGTTCTCAGTTTTGTCTCTATGGTTTGTTTCCTCTTCAAGTAGCCCTAGGCACAGACTGTGGAAAGCACTTTCATTGAGATGGGTTGCCAAGCTTCTAAGAAATAACGAGTTTCCAAATACCAGCAAATATTTTTTCACACAATCTTGTTGATACTTGGTGGTAATGATCAGTACACAAATCCCACTTGGCTCACCAAATTTTGTTCTTCTTGGTTGAAGCGTTCGTCTACAGTAGCAGTTTTTATATTTAGGTTTCTCTCTGTTCTCTCCTATATAGATAGATGAATTTGGAACTCTAAATCCAACATGGTTTGTAGTAGCTCTTTGAAACTTGACAAAATAAAGGAGTTCTCCGATTTTTTTTTTTTTTTGGTTTGTTTCCTCTTCAAGTAGCCCTAGGCACAGACTTTGGAAAAGCACTTTCATTGAGAGGGGTTGCCAAGCTTCTAAGAAATAACGAGTTTCCGAAATACCAGCAAGTATTTTTTCACCCAATCTTGATGATACTTGGAGCTAATGATCAGTACACAAATCCCACTTGGATCACCAAATTTTGTTCTTCTTGGTTGAAGCGTTCGTGTACAGTAGCAGTTTTTATATTTAGGTTTCCCTCTGTTCTCTCCTATATAGAAAGATGAATTTGGAACTCTAAATGCAACATGGTTTGTAGTAGCTCTTTGAAACTTGACAAAATAAAGGAGTTCTACGTTTTGTCTCTATGGTTTGTTTCCTCTTCAAGTAGCCCTAGGCACAGACTGTGGAAAGCACTTTCATTGAGATGGGTTGCCAAGCTTCTAAGAAATTACGAGTTTCCGAAATACCAGCAAATATTATTTCACACAATCTTGTTGATACTTGGTGGTAATGATCAGTATACAAATCCCACTTGGCTCACCAAATTTTGTTCTTCCAGGTTGAAGCGTTCGTCTACAGTAGCAGTTTTTATATTTAGGTTTCTCTCTGTTCTCTCCTATATAGATAGATGAATTTGGAACTCTAAATCCAACATGGTTTGTAGTAGCTCTTTGAAACTTGACAAAATAAAGGAGTTCTCCGATTTTTCTCTATGGTTTGTTTCCTCTTCAAGTAGCCCTAGGCACAGACTTTGGAAAAGCACTTTCATTGAGAGGGGTTGCCAAGCTTCTAAGAAATAACGAGTTTCCGAAATACCAGCAAATATTTTTTCACCCAATCTTGATGATACTTGGAGCTAATGATCAGTACACAAATCCCACTTGGCTCACCAAATTTTGTTCTTCTTGGTTGAAGCGTTCGTCTACAGTAGCAGTTTTTATATTTAGGTTTCCCTCTGTTCTCTCCTATATAGAAAGATGAATTTGGAACTCTAAATCCAACATGGTTTGTAGTAGCTCTTTGGAACTTGACGAAATAAAGGAGTTCTCAGTTTTGTCTCTATGGTTTGTTTCCTCTTCAAGTAGCCCTAGGCACAGACTGTGGAAAGCACTTTCATTGAGATGGGTTGCCAAGCTTCTAAGAAATAACGAGTTTCCGAAATACCAGCAAATATTTTTTCACACAATCTTGTTGATACTTGGTGGTAATGATCAGTACACAAATCCCACTTGGCTCACCAAATTTTGTTCTTCTAGTTTGAAGCGTTCGTCTACAGTAGCAGTTTTTATATTTAGGTTTCTCTCTGTTCTCTCCTATATAGATAGATGAATTTGGAACTCTAAATCCAACATGGTTTGTAGTAGCTCTTTGAAACTTGACAAAATAAAGGAGGTCTCAGATTTGTCTCTATGGTTTGTTTCCTCTTCGACTAGCCGTACTCACAGACTGTGGGAAAGCACTTTCATTGAGAGGGGTTGCCAAGCTTCTAAGAAATAACGAGTTTCGAAATACCAGCAAATATTTTTTCACCCAAATTTGATGATTCTTGGTGGTAATGATCAGTACACAAATCCCACTTGGCTCACCAAATTTTGTTCTTCTATGTTGAAGCGTTCGTCTACAGTAGCAGTTTTTATATTTAGGTTTCTCTCGGTTCTCTCCTATATAGATAGATGAATTTGGAACTCTAAATCCAACATGGTTTGTAGTAGCTCTTTGAAACTTGACAAAATAAAGGAGTTCTCCGATTTTTCTCTATGGTTTGTTTCCTCTTCAAGTAGCCCTAGGCACAGACTTTGGAAAAGCACTTTCATTGAGAGGGGTTGCCAAGCTTCTAAGAAATAACGAGTTTCCGAAATACCAGCAAATATTTTTTCACCCAATCTTGATGATACTTGGAGCTAATGATCAGTACACAAATCCCACTTGGCTCACCAAATTTTGTTCTTCTTGGTTGAAGCGTTCGTCTACAGTAGCAGTTTTTATATTTAGGTTTCCCTCTGTTCTCTCCTATATAGAAAGATGAATTTGGATCTCTAAATCCAACATGGTTTTTAGTAGCTCTTTGAAACTTGACAAAATAAAGGAGTTCTCAGTTTTGTCTCTATGGTTTGTTTCCTCTTCAAGTAGCCGTAGGCACAGACTGTGGGAAAGCACTTTCATTGAGAGGGGTTGCCAAGCTTCTAAGAAATAACGAGTTTCGAAATACCAGCAAATATTTTTTCACCCAAATTTGATGATTCTTGGTGGTAATGATCAGTACACAAATCCCACTTGGCTCACGAAATTTTGTTCTTCTAGGTTGAAGCGTTCGTCTACAGTAGCAGTTTTTATATTTAAGTTTCCCTCGGTTCTCTCCTATATAGATAGATGAATTTGGAACTCTAAATCCAACATGGTTTGTAGGAGCTCTTTGAAACTTGACAAAATAAAGGAGTTCTCAGATTTGCCTCTCTGGTTTGTTTCCTCTTCAAGTAGCCCTAGGCACAGACTTTGGAAAAGCACTTTCATTGAGAGGGGTTGCCAAGCTTCTAAGAAATAACGAGTTTCCGAAATACCAGCAAATATTTTTTCACCCAATCTTGATGATACTTGGAGCTAATGATCAGTACACAAATCCCACTTGGATCACCAAATTTTGTTCTTCTTGGTTGAAGCGTTCGTCTACAGTAGCAGTTTTTATATTTAGGTTTCCCTCTGTTCTCTCCTATATAGAAAGATGAATTTGGAACTCTAAATCCAACATGGTTTGTAGTAGCTCTTTGAAACTTGACAAAATAAAGGAGTTCTCAGTTTTGTCTCTATGGTTTGTTTCCTCTTCAAGTAGCCCTAGGCACAGACTGTGGAAAGCACTTTCATTGAGATGGGTTGCCAAGCTTCTAAGAAATTACGAGTTTCCGAAATACCAGCAAATATTATTTCACACAATCTTGTTGATACTTGGTGGTAATGATCAGTATACAAATCCCACTTGGCTCACCAAATTTTGTTCTTCTAGGTTGAAGCGTTCGTCTACAGTAGCAGTTTTTATATTTAGGTTTCTCTCTGTTCTCTCCTATATAGATAGATGAATTTGGAACTCTAAATCCAACATGGTTTGTAGTAGCTCTTTGAAACTTGACAAAATAAAGGAGTTCTCCGATTTTTCTCTATGGTTTGTTTCCTCTTCAAGTAGCCCTAGGCACAGACTTTGGAAAAGCACTTTCATTGAGAGGGGTTGCCAAGCTTCTAAGAAATAACGAGTTTCCGAAATACCAGCAAATATTTTTTCACCCAATCTTGATGATACTTGGAGCTAATGATCAGTACACAAATCCCACTTGGCTCACC